>NC_056726.1:1691810552-1692110552 GCF_019279795.1 Protopterus annectens
ACGTTGAAAATGGACATCTGTTGCCTGGATGAGAACCATGGCTATACAGGATGTCAACGGCCATGCCCATGCACAGAGAGACATTACCGACACAAGATGTCACTGGCCATGGCCACACGCCTGGTAATACACGTCCGTTCAGACTGTACTGTGTGTCGATATACACAACGGCGTACTGGGCATGTTAACACACTTTGCAGTTGCAAAGGGCCGACTTGCATGCAGATGGAGTCTCAACATGCAAGGGCTTAGTTTGGACTGTACTGTGTGTGTATCTACACAAGTACGCACTGGGCATGCTCACACAGCAGTTGCAAAGGTCCGTCATGCATGCAGACGGAGTCTCAACACGCAAGGGCTCAGTTTGGACTGTACTGTGTGTGTATCTACACAACTGCGTATTGGGCATGCTCACACACGTAGCAATTGCAAAGGGCCATCTTGCATGCAGATGGAGTGTACACATGGAAGGGCACAGTAAGGTATAACTGTCCCCACGCACAGGGCGGTCACACACATGCAGTGACCAGTACACACTCAGCTGCCATCACAGCTGTCACAGGTGCAGATCACAGACGTACACACAGCAGTCTACACTGTAGCCCTGAAGACATCACCATGTTGTTGGTGCAGCAATACACAGCCATACATTACCACAACACTGTGTGACACATGACTAGTGGGCTGTACAGAGGTCTACACCAACTGTGCAGAGTACACATGTACCGACAGGGTTCCAACAGGTGTTATGCATTGCAATGATCCCACTATACATGACCAAGTCATCTCAAGACATACCAGGGGCCACGGGTCTTACACAGCTGTGACAGATGAGTGTTGCTGTACACCAACGAACACACATCTGGATATGTCATACATGTGATTGCAGTGGATGTGTGCATGGACTGTACACACAACACATATGTACATAGCATAGCCTTTGCTGTACCCCGTGCCGAACAGTGGCTTAAGAAATGATACGCACGCAAATGGAAGGTGGGTCCATGTCTGTTGAATGCTCACAGTACAGGAGGTAGAATGTTGACCGGGACACATACCCTTGTACTGGTCGCCCATGACACCCGTGATATCATACCACAGTCCATGTGTTATGTATGTCTACACACATGTCCACCAATAGCAATGCATACAAACATGGCTACAGGAGGCACATGTAAAATCTGTACTGTGCATGCAGCAACCATGCATGTGCAGTGGCTGCTGTCCGTAACACAGCTGCGCCTAACTACAACATGCAGTCGCAATGCAGCCCCATCATTGACACCTGTATATGGTGACATACAGACAGTACAGTTGGTTGTACAGCACATATGGAGGGATGTGTGTACATAAAGTGATGATCCACCTGTGTAGATGTATGTGTGTCAGGGATGACTCACGGTTGTGTCACACACCATCCTACCATGCCATGTGCAAACAGTACGCTATGTCACTGTTACTTGACGGTGATGATATACGCATACACAGCGGTCAGGTGTCACCAACTGTATGTCACATGACACCTGTAACACCGACATCTCCTGTGTTCATATAGCAGCACAAGTGCCAGACATAGCGTTGGTACACATAATGCGGACAATACTGCTGCATGTCTATCAAACATCTCATCATATGGCAGGTGTATCATTCCCAGCACTGCCATGTGTGTCCGAATGTGTGATCACAGATGCCACATATCATGGGGATTACGTCCCAGTTGTTACACATCCCTGTACAGCATTGTAGAGATCTGTACATACTGCAGTGTGGAAAGCATGACGTTGGCAGGTGTGGTGCATCACACACATAGGCTATCTGTATACACATGTCTGGTCAATACAGTGTGTGTGTGCATGTATGTATGGCTGTCTAGTGCTTGGTGTGAGGGTGTATGCTACCATACAGTGAAAATTGATCACTAACCTCTCATGGTGACTAACCCGTCATGATGATGCAGTCAACTACCCTGTTGATGCCATCGGTCCCAGCCGTACTGGCTACCTGTGCATGTTCCTTCTCTGTGACACATCGTGTGGGTGCAAAGTACTGCGAGGGTGATGACCACATATGCAAGGGTCCTCACCTCAACAGTATGGGGTGTGCGTTATAGTGGTGTACACCCTGTGAATGTGGCCATGTTCCTGTACTGTTACAGGGTCTTACTTCTACACAGTGTGACCTCATGCTATCAAGTGATGCCTAACGTCATCATTGGCCAGACCGCTGTGAACAACCCCTGCACCATGTCAACATAGCTGTATTGTTTCCTGCTATGTATGTCACGTCTCTGTCCGCTGTAGCCTGTTCAACTGACCACATTCTTCAGGTGCAGTATATGTGCGGGCATCTGTGTCATGTTAGACTTTCCAACAGTCAGGTTGAGGGTACGTTTAGCATGCTGATATTGCCATACGTGCCTGTGAGTACTCCGCAGTTACACATGGGGAACTGCAAACACTGCTACCTGTAGGCACATGCCAGTACACCATAGGAGGGAACCAGGGTATCATTACCAACATGCTGTTACTGTTGTAACCGAGACACATACTGTGAACACATCACAATGCATGCTGCACCTGGACTACATGGTATGACCGGTGCATGTCGACAGTACACAACCGATGTCACATACACATCTCTCAGTATTCACACACAACCACTGCAACATACACATCCCTCACTATGCATACACAAGTAATGCTACATACACCTCTCACTATTCTGTTCACCCGGTGCATCAGACTATTTGAGCATATCCTTGCACCGATGGTGTGGATGACAGGGATGTGGCACAGGCTTCATCATATGCAAAGGGTGATACTGTTTGCCAGGGGCATAGGCTGCACCAATGGATGACATCATGTGTGTGGGTAAGGGCCAGTGATTTGATTGGACATATCTATTCCGAATGCATGTGGGTGTTGTGGAGCCCTACAGTTGTGTTTGCTGTGTGCGTGTATGTGTGCACACAGTTCCATCATTTGTGAGGCCTACACAGGGGTATTATCGACAGCTCCAGATTGTACAGACCAGGTTGTACAGCTCACTGTGACCAGCCACGGCCATGTGTCCTGTGCCTGCCAGGGGTTGCATGGGCACTACCAGGCGGAGGTACAGAATGGCTACTATCCGATGACACATGGCCACTGGAACCGTGTCCCCGCCGGGATTGTCCAGGGCCACATCCACATGGCCTGCTGTGTCCTGGTGTGGACAGCGCAGCACCAGCTGCACTGCTACTGCTACCGGCACTATGGGAGCGGCCAGGTGAGGTGGCACGCTCATGTTGACCTGCACTAGGTGGTGTAGCTGGCCTATGTCCAGGTAGCCTACGCCTCACCCTTAACAGATGTTCCAGCACAGACAGCTCACGCTCGCGGATTGCCATGCCACTGTCAAGGAATCTGACCATGTCACCCAATCGCATGTCCAGAACATCAGCAAGTTGCTGTTGAGCACCTGCCAATGCCTGGATGTTGTTGTTTAGGGTACGGATAGCAGCCCTCTGCAGCCTCTGCCCTTCTTTGTTCTGCCGTTTGGCATGGGCCTGTGCCGCCATTACAGTCTGGAACATGCGTCTGGTAATTCCAGCTGCTGCACTTTGTCCTGCAGGTGCATGTCTGCCAGAGGACCTCCTACAAGCAGCACCAGCCACATGCCTGTGTGGCACATCTGCAGTCAGTACACTGCCACCATGGTGTGGAGACACACCTTCTGTAGCCACCACACATTCCTGTTCAACGCTAACAGACGCTGACTGTCCTTCCTCTATGGCCACTGGTGATGTGGTATGTGTTGGCAGCTGAACTGTGTGTGGGGAAGAGGGGGACATAGCTGGCATGGCAACAGTTGGCACAGATTCCGCCCCTGACATCCCTGCCTGTACCTCATGCATATGTTCATCACTGCTAGCATCTGTGGGGACACTATCAGATGGACTGCAGGAGGGTAACACACCTACATCACCTGTGAATGCAAAGAAAGACTCTAAATTACAATAGACACACACACACACACACACACACACACACACACACACACACACACACACACACACACACACAGACACAAACACAGACACACACACACACACACACACACACACACACACACACACACACACACACACACACACACTGACACACACACACACACACACACACACACACACACACACACACACACACACACACACACACGCACACACACGCACACACACACACACACACACACACACACACACACACACACACACACACACACACACCATGCATGTGATATGACAGATGGCATGCAGCATGCTTGTGATACAGCTGACAGCATGCAGCCCAGACATCAATAGTGTTTGTAAGCATACCCCCTGGAATCCACACCACATCAGGCAGGTGTCATATCATTATCCATGCAATTCACACGTTCATGGTAATATGCAAAGTAAAAAACCTGTACGCTATGCCAAAGTCCCAGTAAGCTTCAAAGCACAAACAACTCCAAACGAAAAGCAACAGGACACTGCTGTGTTGATAAAATGTAGATAAAATTTAATCCAACATAGACAGATAAAACACCAGGTAAGCGCTTTTGGGTTACACCCTTCATCAGACAAAGATACATTCTTCAAACAACATTTTTAAAAGATGAGACAACCAATAGCATCTAGTGAAAAACCCGCCTATTTTGGAGGGTGGGTTTAACTGGAATGACATCATTTAATCCTGGTATCCTGTGTGCCATAAACTCTATGATCCATCTTGATTCAGCCAAAGCTGTCTGATGTTTTACATCACCCCCCCTATTGTTTGGTTTGATGTTAACAATGGCCCTAAATTTGAAGCTATGTGTAGGGTTGCCACTGATATGCCTGTATAAGGCATTACTTGGGTCACTATTCCTGATGCTACTCAAGTGCTGCAAGATTCTAACCTTAAACATATTGTTGGTCATTCCAACATAAAAACAAGGACATTCAACACATTCAGCTAAGTACACTATGTTCATGGTCCTACATGTGGCCCTCCCTTTTAAATGAAACACCTTCTTAGTTACTGGATGTATAAATGTGGTTTCTTTATTAATATGACTACAGGCCTTGCATATCCCACAGGAAATGTCCCTGCAGTGAACTTCAGAGATCCACCTTGACCACTCATCTTTTCCTTACACAATAGATCTTTAAGATTCCTATTTCTCCTATATCGGAATCTGGGACTATTGTCAACAATGTCCCTTAGTCCAATATCACTGGTTAAAATATTCCAATTGTTTTGTACAATCCTATTGATGTCTTTTATATTGCTGCCATATGTGAACATCAGTTTGGGACCCATTTGCACATGCATTATTATCAATTGACGATTCCCCTCCATATGTTCTCTTTAACCAGGGCTTATATCTAGTCCGTCTTAATTTAACACTATCATCAATAACACAATGTACCAGTCTTTCATTGTAGCCTCTATCCCTAAAACATTTGTCTAGTTTATCCAACTCTTCATCAAATTGTGTATCCATAGCACTCACCCTGGATATCGGGTGGCTGACCTGCCCCTTTACAATATTTGGAAAAATATGTCGGGGGTGCATGCTGTCGTAGGACAGCAAAGTGTTTTGCCAACACTCTTTCCTATACAAACTAGAAACAAAACCTTCCTGTGTCTGTTCTATACAAACATCCAAAAACTCTATATGAGTATAGGATGTTGTGGCAGTAAATTTCAAGAATGTGGTGGTGGAGTGGATGTAGGAAAGAAAGCGGTCAAATGAATTATAGTCTCCATTCCATAAAATAAAAATATCGTCCACAAAACGGGCATACATACTTATGTAGCCCTTCCATACTTCGTTATTCAAAATTGTGGAGGATTCCCAATTGGAGAGAACCAAATTGGCATAGGTGTTGGCACAGGGGGTGCCCATGGCTACTCCCTGTGCTTGTCTGTATATCGAGCCTGCTCCTATAAACACATTATTTTCCAAGACAAGTGTCAGCAAATCCTTCACTAACTCAATTTTATGTGAATCCACATCTTGCTTTGCAAGAAGCTCACCCACTGCTGTTGTACCATAATCATTCGGGATGACAGTGAATAAACTGTTAACATCCAATGTAATCATTAACAGTCCATCCATTCCATTGGGTCTAACTATACCCCCCAGAATCCTCAGAAAATGTCCTGTATCCACTAGTATGTTATCTATCCATTCCATATATGGTTTAAGAGTGGCTTCCAACCATATCGATATATTCTCAGTGACCCAACCCCTGCCAGACACTATAGGTCGCAGGGGTGGGTTACTTAGGGATTTGTGTATTTTAGGCAAAGCCTTGAATACTGGTGTGACTGGTTTGTCCACCGTAAAACTCATGTATGTCAGGTGTGATCCTCATATCATTCAATAAAGACCCTAAACGCTGGTGCACCTTATCAATGACCAATCTAACACCTAGGGGATTAATCTCCAAATAAGTGTCATCTGTTAACATGTTTTTTACTTTCTCATTATACCATGCAGTGTCTAAAACAACCACTGCACCTCCCTTGTCAGCCCCTTTAATAGTTAGGTCTTTGTTATTCATCAAACATTGTAAAGCCATTTTCTGTGGTATAGTTAGATTATAATATCTGGTAAAATTACCATCTGAAAAGTATTTAATTAAATCCCTCTCACAACCATTCATAAAAAGATTCAGTGTGGGTGTAAAAGGTGGCACAAAGCTGCTTGTTTTTTTAGGAAAAGCAACATTATTTTCAGTATTACCAAACATTACCTTCAACATGACATTGCGACAAAACAGCATCAAGTCCATAATAATTTCATTGTATGAACAAACCCTACTGGGTACAAAGGTGAAGCCTTTGTTCAGTACTGTCAATTCATCTATATTTAACGTATAAGAAGATAAGCTGTAAACAATACCAGTACTGACATGAGTAGTCAATAGAGAATCTTTCTTCGCTTAAAGATCTCTTCCATACTCCTTTCTTCCTTACTGCAGCTGGTAGCCTGTCCAAAAAACCCTCATGCACTTAGGCTACCTTTGGTCATGCTCCAGAGGCATATGCAGTATTTTAATTGACCATGGAGTTTGTAGTTGTGGAAGCCATCGGTAATAAGGTCACCTCATTGGAACTAGTACTCTCTATCAAAGCAGAGCTTGCAGATACATCTTGGACAGTCATTGTACTTCCTGCCGACACAACATTTAATCCATGTGTAGCTTGGCCATTGCCACTGTTCCCCTCATCACTAATCACACTCTGTGCATCTAACGCGAGCGGAAGCAATTCTGTAGTGTTTCCTGCAGAGTTAGTCACGCTTTTTCCACGTAGATCATTGTCACGCCCCCCAGCAGCAAGATGCGTTACTGACTTCCTTGGTATCCGTTTGTTAGTATCCATTTGTGCCTGGTTATATCTTGGCCAAACGAAGATATTCCCATTAGAGAAATCTTCAAAATCTCTTTTGATTTTACTTAACTTTGTATTGCGCAGCTTCTCAGCATTGCTATGAAAAGATTCATGCAGCGCTGCCAGTCTCTGCACATATTTGGAGTCAGTAAACTCAGAATCTAATTTGCTTTGTAGCTGCTGAACTTCTAACTTCAGCCCTTCTAGTTCAGGGGCAAAAAACTCGTTCAAGAGGTTCATGTATTGGAAACTAGTGTTGATATTCAGTGTTTGCCACCTCGCTAGTAAATCCGGATATCGATCTCCCTGGGCTGGCATACAGAGTATCCTCATGCCCCTGGGCACTATGCCATATTCGAGACATGCTTCCAAATGGAAGGATTGCCATTGTAAATGTTGCATTTTGTTCATTTTAAAGGAAAGATCATGTAATAAGTCCTCAAAAGTTCTATCTACAGCCACTGGTACAGATTTACCTTGTTGTCCATCCTTCTTGACAATAAAACCTAGGTTCAGTAATGGATTATCTTTCATAACCAAGGTTTTGTTCCAACGACAGTTACTTACTTCACCTGAACTGACATTCAGGGAAGAAACATCAACTCCAGTTGTATCCCTCACAGCATGCATAGCGTAACAAATATAAAAGTCCAAATGCAAAGTAAAAAACCTGTACGCTATGCCAAAGTCCCAGTAAGCTTCAAAGCACAAACAACTCCAAACAAAAAGCAACAGGACACTGCTGTGTTGATAAAATGTAGATACAATTTAATTTAACATAGACAGATAAAACACCAGGTAAGCGCTTTCGGGTTACACCCTTCATCAGACAAAGATACATTCTTCAAACAACATTTTTAAAAGATGAGACAACCAATAGCATCTAGAGAAAAACCCGCCTATTTTGGAGGGTGGGTTTAACTGGAATGACATCATTTAATCCTGGTATCCTGTGTGCCATAAACTCTATGATCCATCTTGTTGTTTGGGTTATGGGAAAGTGTGACAATATTGCAACCAAAACGCTACGTGTCTGAGACATGTCGGATGGAACATCACAATGTGTGAACCCATGGCAGGGGCATATAACACAATGGTGACACCTGTGGTCTGCCCATATCACTGCTCACTGTGTGGTACTGTTTTGTGTACCGCATGTTTTGTTCTACTGTATAGTACATATGCCTCCATTGTAAAACACCTCCACCGTTGTATGCACAGCTGGACACACATGTAGCGATGACAAATACTGTAGTTTCATGTCTGTGTGTCATTTCATTTGTATATATTGCTCATAGGTGGCCTGTGTGGATGATGGGTGATGCAGCCTGTATATCCATGTATTAACTGGCCACATGGCGTATAGCTCAATGCTTTGACATGCCTGATACCAATGACAGTCTCACCTGCAATGGACTCTTGTGTGTGTGGCACGGCAGAGGTACCTGTATAGGGTGACACAGCAGAATGAACATTATCCATGACTGTATGACAGCCACAGGGTGCACAGTACAAGTTAACACATCCGCCTGTACAATAGCATATAGGAAGCACATGTGTGCATACCATACCTCTAAACCTCTTACAACAAGAAATGTGGACCAAGCCTACTATGATGGGGGACAAATAGGGACAACTGTGACATATTGCTCTTACAAACTTAGAAATTTGCTAGCCTAGTAGGTTTGCATGCACATGGTTTTACATGTAATGTGCAGTCATAAACACAAATGTATGTCATCATTTAATGACTCCATTCCTTGGCTATTTGCCAGAAAGGGACATATATTAAGGGGAACACAACAACAATATGAGGCAGACATCTGGACATCCTGCAAATACGTGTACAGTTCAGAGGTATGGTGCATACACAGGGTAGCATAATGTAGCATGCAGCATGTGTGTCCACATACCTTGCATATGTTGTTACATTACAGGCTGTACACTGACACATGCACGTATGTGGGATATACTGGCCATATGTTCAGTGCTGACTTACCAGGCAACTCCAGGCTCATTGGTTGGGAGACACCCACCTCCACAATGGCAGCTAGTATTTGTGGGAGCTGTTCCGAGGGTGTCCCCATACTGGCCAGTAGCTCCTCTGTGTCTGTGAGTGGAGGCTGGGTTGGTGGCCCACCACCTGTTCCACTTTGTTCCCTGGCAATTGCAGTGGCACGCTGTTTTGCATGACGTATCAAATTCGTGTAGTGTCTGCGCACCTGCTGGTAGGTGCAGTTGTGGCCACCCACTTCGTTGACCCACCTGAGAAGATCCTGCCACAGGTCGTCCTGCTGCTGTGTCATGCTGTGGCACATGGCTAAATAACACCTCGTAGTTCTCATGGAGGTACGGGATTAGGACTTCATCCTCCTGTCGGCTGTAAGCCAGTAGGCGTGTACGAGGTATTATCTGTAAGACATGATGATGGTGACAGGTCACATCTACAAACATATACAGTGATACTGCTGCACATACATTTCTAGTACATCTGCACAGTTATCTTTGCAAATCAACATGACACTAACATGACTGGCATGTATGTGTCACACACATGTAACACCCGTTATGCATTGGATATCATCTCCATATATGTGTGGCACCTCATTAGTGTTCCTACTGCATGTGATGTCTGTCGTCATGTGGGCATGTCTGTTTGCCTGCACTGGTGTCCTTACCTATCTGCACATGCCTGGATGTATCCACGGTAATGCTGTTGACCTTGATGCTGTGTATATGTCACATATCAACACAGACACAGCCTTAATGGACTTGGGCAGTGACAATGCACCAGGTACACATGGAAACCTGTACATGCATCTGTTTTGCCATAGACATCTACACTTCATTGTACAGCTGCTCAACATCCTGCAACGGATCGCCTATGTTGCACATGTGATAGACATGGGACAATGGCTAGTCGGGCGTCAGTCGC
Source organism: Protopterus annectens (assembly GCF_019279795.1). NCBI lineage: Eukaryota > Metazoa > Chordata > Ceratodontiformes > Protopteridae > Protopterus > Protopterus annectens. The sequence continues at coordinate 1,691,820,897 of NC_056726.1, forward strand.
AGGTAAGGTTATCGGCTATAGCATGTACGTGCTGGGTTTACTAGCTGTATCCGACATCCATTACGCCAACGCGAGGGGCATCAGTGACACATTACTGATTCGGATAGTTGATACTACATCTACCATATGGCCATCACACCATGTATGACAGGGATGATGTGTGCAGCTATGTCGACAGGGCTGCATGGTATGATGGGAGTATGTCACAGGTATAGCACAGGGATCTGTCCAGCATGTGGCCATCCTAGTCGTAGGACGGTGGTTGTCCATGACGTATGTCTTTCAGATCAGGCTATGGACATGTAGCATGTCCAACAGCATAGTATGGCATATGTCTGTATACAAGGTGGATAGCATGCTGCATACTGAAGGTGAGTATTGTGGAGGCTGGTATCGGACATCCATGCATGGGCCCTACCCCTGGAGGGTGATATGTGCTCCAATATTGGTCACATGGGTGCTGTGTATGCCTGTCCAATGATCTCTGTGCTCATGGATACCACCCTGTCATGTCATGGGTACCTCGGATGACTATCTAAAGGGCCAGGGACACGTCTCCAGCTCAGAGAGGTGTTGTGCACAACACCATCCCTAACACAGTGTCCATAATGTTGACCACAGCCTAGGTGTTACTTAATGAGTACAGGGGTATTCCCCTAGTGGTGTCATTGCTGATATCATCCAAGAGAATGTGCACATGTCACACACCTCATACACACATCCCATTCTGTATGTTGTTCACAACACTGTGATAACTATTGCCCATAGGTCATGGCCATTCACATCCTCACATACACAGATGGCTGACTTTTGTCTGTGTGGTATGGCCTACAATGCGGGTGGGGTACAACACATTAACCCTGGTTTACTGTAGCTGACACCATGCGATATGCACATATCACTGTAGCACCTTTAGTAGTTGTGAGTCTGTCAACAGGCCACTAGTAGAACACTCCTGTGACATACCAAGGCATTCGTAGTCAAACATCTGGACTGTCTTATACATCTGTACTGCTAACATCTACATTGATAATGGTCGTGGACTTGCAGACCATACCTGGCAGTATTCTGATGCGGTGCCACCAATCATGACTGTCATCAACACGTGTGGGCTGATATTATCCAACACCCTATTTGTATTGTATGGGCATGCTCCGCACTTGTTCAGAGCTTCTTGGCACGTTATGAGCTACTGCTTAGTTTAGCACCCATTTCACACCAGTCCTCACAGGTAGACTGTCTGTCCATACATTTCCAGCTTGCTTACAGTACAACAGCTGTCGTACACACATCACTCACATATCTCGTGAGACATGGTGGTTCATACGGCGTGTCCACCTGGCATGTGCCACTTATATACAGGCATGTCCAACTGGCACGTACCACTGCTATTGCCTGTCACTATGATGACTATGTTGTACATGTGGCAATAGAGCTATTCTCATGTACACAGTCAATGCCCACCTACCAACATACAACAGTACAGCCTGTGGAGGATGCACATATGCAGCCCTGCTGGGGGTTATACTGTCACCAACCCTGACTGCACCTGACAGTCATGTGGGGATATGCAACATTCGAAATACACCCCACTCATCACATAGTTCCACACGATCCCCACCACAGGCCACACATACGGAGACACCTTGTACAGTACCCCTCCATACTTTGTGTGGGCACCAACGGCAGCCCACATCGCCAAACACAACCACACCAACCTATAGCTCACAGACATGTGTGCCCATCATATACGGCCAATAGGGTGTCGTAACATACACAACACACCTGTCATAGGTGACTTGCGGCAGTCACACTACTGTTCCACTCAGCAGGCTACACAAGGCGATAGTCACTTACATCCGACTGTCACGTAACAGGTTCTGCAACATAACCTATGCACACATGCCACAACTCAGCAGGTACGATGTGACTGTCATTTTCCATGTTTGTGTGACTGAAGTTGTATCTCAGGGCACAGACTACGTGTGCAGGGACATGCATTAACCCACCAGTGTTGTAGCCCTGATGGTGTGGTCCGAGCCCTGGGGAGCATTTTGCGGTCATCCGGACCTGTTACCACTGTACAACGAGTGACTGTGTCACTCCCAACAGTTGTCCATGCTTCTGCTGTCATTCCACAGGAGTCTGGTATGCGTGCACTTTAACAGACCTGGTCAAACAACATGATGCTGTGGCACAGTTGACCTGCACCTGTCAGCCGTGGGTGTACGGATCACATGTTGGACTCTTGCTGCTTTTATACTGCCTGTCTTGCACAGTGTCCAATAACAGTCACCAGCAGAATGTGAACTGGCTAGCGAAACATGTGGTCATGTAACAATGCCTGACATCATCCTCCGTGATGCACTCAGGCAAGGCACACCTGATACTGCACCACGTCAATATTTCTGCAGTGACACGGACCTGCCACTTGGCTCTGCAGAACACACCTGCAATGACTGGTTATAGACAGACCATAACTTCTCAGGCACATACCTGGACTGGCACACCCATGGCTGAGGTGTCCCTATATTCCACTATGTTGTACACATCCCGGCTGGTTACTTCGCACAATGCATCACAGGTGCTCCATGTGCAAATATCTGTGTCCGAAACTGCTATGTACAGTATTACCATCTGCGGATTCATCAAACCCCACAGTTACCAGACCTCATTTCATGGTGTACTGGACAGTTGGGCTCATACTGCTGCTACTGATGTGAGACTGACAGTAACCCACACTTAAATGTGATAGCCACACATGTGCCGACACATTCGGCATACGCTGTCCGTGAATCATAACCTCTGCTTGGCTGGTTCGACCAATACACACCACCTCCAAGACCAACAGTATCCTTGACATGGACACTACCAACATGTGACTGCTGTTCCACACCTGGGGTTATCCCCTCATTGGTGGGATCTGAACATATGCTACTCACCCTTGTTAGCCACATACTGGCACCACACACTTCATGGCATACACAGTAGATGAGTACTACAACACCTACTACACATGTCGATTGACAGTGGTAGTTGATGTCATGACACACGTTCAGGTGGACAATGCACATACAAACACTGAGACATACCCCAGTGCACTTCATTAGCACGTACACGACAATATAGATCATGCTATGCCACACAGAGCCATGATGGTACACACCAGATATAAGACGCCACTCTGGGGGTGCGGTGCCATGGACATACTTTACAACAACAGGTGGGGGCTGTTGCACAATGGTGTACATTCCTATGGGTGGGGTATCTCACTGGTCAGCTTTGGTAGGGCCACGGGATCCCTCATCACATACTCCATAACTAGCGATGTACACATTACTGTGACACATTCCGAAATGTACCACCAGGCATTATGGTGGTATGTCAGTAGTCATATGCAATACCCACATCTGCTCACACATACAACTGTCACTCTGAAACATGACAGTAACAGGCGATGTTGGCAACATGCTGTCGGATGGCTTCAATGCTAACATTACACCCTGTCACTCCCTATGGGGCCACATTCCTAGCAGGAACATTGCTCTGTACCTGCGGTCACACCTACACAGTACTAACCTGCACTCTATATGTCCTAGGACACTGGCCCCTTGTCACCCTACAACATTCCAGGCTGTGATGTCCACAGACCTCTGAATGATATGTCTCCCCACTGGGACACCATATTCAGTAATAGCCTTGTACCAGACATTGGGGCCCCTGACTGGCACACAGCGACCGTTACACTCCACACAGCTGGCGCCACAATGCACGACTGGGATTATTGCCCTACACACCTCACTAGACTGTTCTGCACAGCTATAGGGCACATCATCATGGACATCATTTGCTGAGTCTTTGTTGTGCTCCTGTCCTTTGATACCAGCTGGGTAGGTCTTCTTGGGGCCACAGCATGCCCCTACACCTGTTCAACACCTTTCATACAGTCGCCAGCATAGCTGATGATGACACTGGGGTCCGCACAGCCTACATTGTCCTCTCGCTGCCTTTCAGCACCATTCTCCATTCTGCTATTGACAACATACACATCCACCTGCACATCAACACATATATCTCAGGATGTTATGCAAAGTGGCTAATGGATGGGACACACACACTGAGGGTAGCATACCATATCACATACTGCATTCCAGTTACACTTGGCATACCACAGTCCTCAGTCATGGGGCCCTCATGTTCAGTATATGCTTCCCTGAGGTACAGACTACCACTGAGGGGACTTCCCTGCCTAGCTCTACAGACCACTGCATACCAAGTGCCATTGTTGATCCACCAGCTGATACAGACCCCATCCATACGGGTGTCATTGTGACGGATACCGGATATGAGCATCATGGCCTCATCCTGCATAACAGTTGGTATGAACATCACCTTTGCAGTACACCATCCACCCACTGGTTATCACATAGGTGTTAGAGCCCTACATACACGTCGCATTGTACGTGTTCGTACTACACATGTATTTCGCAAACACTCCTGTGATTACCACATTGCCACTGTGGCGTGGATATCCTACGTGTCCACACTTGTCTATTCTGGGTGTGTAGCTGGTACATAGGCACCCATTGTACCTGTGAACACCGGACTTATACACACATCCATGGCTACAACACCCTCTTAGGGTGTACCTTAGACAACAGCTACAGCTTTACATAACTCAATATTAGAACGCCATGATGTTTATTGAGCTACGATGGTTAAAGTTCGTGGCTGCAGTACAGACACCATGTCTGTTCACATTTGCGGGCTACATACTCAGGGGTGACCTCTGCTGCAAATACAGGGCCCATGTCTGCAAATATGTTAATGGATATACTCCGCATACGTGACATAAACAATAGCCACTGTCAGCATAATGCTCATGGATATGTGCACACATGCGACAGTGTATGGGATGTGCTTGGGGGTCGCATTCCCAGACCGGACACTCACCATGCTTTGGGACAAGATCCTATGTACATCAGGCATGGACAGTCAGTAGCAGTGTTCATGTGATACCTCACTTGGTGGATGGTGGACACATGTACACCAGGGATCACTGCAGTGGCTGTACTGTGCAGACATGCAGGTTACACATGGCTCTTCTGTTCACAGGACACTACTCTAGAGAGGTGCCACTGGTATGCACACTGTAGTTATTGTTACACATACACTTGCCAGACTGCATGGTACCCCACTATGAACCTGTGGAGCTATTACATGTCCTTTGTGCATGGTTACTGGAATAGCCCTTCCATTTAGATTAGCTGTTATGCTATTACCATGTTCCGTGACTACAGGCCTTATGTATCCTGTTATTGTACATGCCAATCATGTTCTTGTTTGTCTGTCACATCTCTTCTACTATTCTAGTATGGGAGTAATGTTTGCATCCTTTGCAAATGCACAGAGTGGATTACATTATTTATTTCATCATAACTGTTTATACATAACTTAATTACATACTACTCACATCACTATATGATACCTTTGGTATGCATCGTATGCCTGTTCTCCTGTGTAGCATATCTGACATATCAATCTACTGTACTATACATTACACATATGTTACATGGTATCCCATAATTCATAGCATACTTGCACAGCGGGAACACCTTAGACATGTCATTGACGTTCTATGCCCATACACATGCGTACTTTTACAGTATATCGACATATACTATCCCCTGCTATGGCACGTACTTGTTGGACATACCCTGTTACTGCCGGCGGGTTGTCTGACATTGTTCTGTTTAAAGCCGTCATGTTGCATCCCTTGTGGTGTCTATGCTGTTTACCTTGTGGCCCACTGCTGGACACACAACTTCTACAAGCGTTAGTACGATCAGCAAGACATCACTACATAAATACCATTTCCCACTTTATGCATGGTGGACACTTTTAATTACTGCAAACCAGGCTATGCATACACTGACATAACTTAATAAAGAACATACTATACATACAGGTAGTGTTGTACATACCTTGATATCGTTACGGTATTTCATCTTTATCTTGCTGTTCTGTATCAGTCTTTGAACTTGTTTTCGGTATGAGCATACATTTGAATACCTGGCAAGTCATCCTTATATACGGTGATACCTGCAACATGTTGTTTACTGCCATCAATTGGTGTTCCGGTGTGACTAATTACATGCACTTCAGCTGTGTAGCTACTCCATTCACCAGTTACGCGTCAACAGTGGTGTATAATTGAATTCTCCACTTGGGAGTTGTCCATTTGCCCTGCCTTCGGGGAGACGGCCTGTATTGTGTTTGTTGTGTGTAATTGCAACTGCTATGTGTAGAGCCAAGTGTATTTCAGAGTCATGTCCCCCGTGGATTGTGTGTGACGGCTTGTGTATGTGGTTCTACCTGTGACTGTACCTGTCATCCCACCCATCTGATAACAGACTATTGCAAACACCTGTAACATCGCCGTTTGTTCCGTTATACGACGGATACAATTTTGCATGGCACCTTTAAATGTGTCTCTCACAAGGTATGTTAACGGTTCAGCAGATGTTATTGACTAACTGGATGTTTGTGCTGTGATTACGGTCTGTATTGCTATTGTTTCCAGTGTGGGGGATGTAGGCGGGTGTACTTAGCATATACGGTTTTGTGGGGCTTGCATTTCTATGTAGTCCATATATATGTGTGTGGACCCCTTCCCTAATTACAGTGCTATCACTTACTATACTTCTGTTATGGGTGTTTACTTTGGGCCGTTGTTAATTGGTTTCTATATGGTATGCAGGTGAGGTTGATACTTCCATACCTCCGGATGTACGGCAATATGTGCAGGGATATTTCTAAATGACCACTATCCCATGCATGTGTGTCCCAGATATTTGCAGTCATTGCAGTGGTGTTGCTGTCAGACCCTCTGTGGCATGGCTTGCCACCTTTTCATATGGCCATAGTTAGACACTTGCGGGTCACACAGTGGTGGTTACAGGCTGACATATAGCCATGGTCAGTACACAGGATAGCACATACGTTTATCCTCATTACATACCAATTGTTCTTGGACCTTGCCTACGTATCAGTTTGCATGTAACATTTCTGTTTCTTACATACAGACATGAGTATTTCCTGCAACTATTGCATAATATTTGGGACATACTAATGCCCTACACTCTCGGACAGTTGCCCTTTGTAATGTTTCATGTCAGGACACACATGCCCAGGGAGGGTCTGTCCCTCTCAATGTGGGACAGGTGGTTATCGCATGCCTACGGCTAGCTATACCCGCATCTACCGTTATCATCTACCTCCGAGTTGCCACCTACAGACACACGATGCGGACACACACACATACATTACAGTCACACAGAAACACACATGGCACCCTCAACACACACATACACAGGCTAAATCACTCTCAACCACAGTTGTACACGGTACCTACGTGGCCACACCACCGGCAGCGGTGACTACATGTCCTTACTATCGTCATATTGCTCGTGGTTCTACTGTTCCAGTACTGTGTGCTTTTTGTCTTTCAGCCTCCTGGTTATGCATGTCGGTGTGTGGCACATTCCATAGTTGGCAATATCCTATTTATTTGTACCTCAAAGGTGTTTTGAATGTCGTTGACCTATCTATATATTTGCAGATGTCAGCGACTCCTTTCATATCGACATATCTCACACTATCGCCCTTTCGATCTGTATTATATATGTGCAGATATATATATATATATATATATATATATATATATATATATATATATATATATATATATATATATATATATATATATATATATATATATATATATATACACAAATCTCAGACAGGGGTGGTGACAGGCACGTTACGCCTTTCATTGTGTGTTTGTCAGTGTCTACTGTGTTTCCTGGACTCCGCATGTTTGTTTGTTTAACCTGCCATGGGTTAAGATTACCTCCCGTCCCACTTTGTGAGGGACAGTCCCTCTTTCTGCAGATGTGTCCTTCGACATATATGTGTACATAGCAAATGTCTTGCAACTGTGGGACAAACATATTCCCTATAGTTTATGTAATAGTTGCATAAAACACTTATTGTGTATCTGACCCACCTACATGTTACAGGACACGGAACACATACCTGCAACCATTACTAGAATATGCTTTTTATCAATGCAAAACACTGAAGTTCTGGTTGTTGTACTGGCCGGGTGTATGTGTCGGCCTGCAGACATCTGGCATATGTCCCACATTGGTCTTCTGCAATGTGGCAACCCTGCCGTATGTACATCTTGGCTAGCAATAGTGTTGGGTGATTGTATACATGATTGCCTGTTCCACTCCTGGCAGTGGTCATTTTACCCTTCAGAGCAGGTGCTATTTGTTCACCTGTTCTGTACATTACTGACCATGATCTGCGCAGTGGTCGGTGAAGCTTAGCCCTGTTTTGCGCATATCCTTATAGTCGTATTTAAACATCGCTTACCAGCTGTGGGCAACGCTTATTCCCACTAATGTGTGCTACACATATTCTGATGACCTGCATCAGGAATGCCTTACTCATGCTGTCGGGATTACGTTACATCCCTTGCGGGACGTGGGACCGGAAACATGCCCGACAGTCACTGCATGTACCACTTGGACATCTGGGTGTTGTACACGTATTATGTCATTTTGTATGTGAAGTACACTACAGCAGTTACTCCTCACTACACTCACATGGATAACTCCGTTAGTTTACAAATTGATGGGTCCAGTTAATGGTATGTCCATGTGATGTTTACTGGCTGTACTCCGGCATTAGGTATGTATACCACAATTAGCTACACCCGCTGATGTGCTACACCTTCATACGACCGTGGATGCAGCATGCTGGGGTGATGAATGCCTGTCATGGGTACATCCCCTGCCTTGACACAACATCCATGATTACATTTTGTGGAGCCCCCTCAGTGATGCAGCGGGGAATCCATGCTGAGTGTGTGGGACAGTGCTTACACACATGTGCTCCCACAATTGCCTCTGCTCCAGTACACGACAGTTGCTTACTCGATGTTGTGGCGATGGGAGGCACTGTTTGCCCCATTTGGTGTTTTGTCTCTGACAATCAGGCATGTACCTGCCGATGTACTTGAGACTCTATACACACAGCTTCGACAGATGCTGATAGGCGCATCTACTGTTCAGGTGTTGACATTTCCATGTTCCAATGGCTGTTGCGTGTACAATGTTTGAGGGCTGCCTATGTAGGATTCCACAGTGGGCCACCTATACATCACAATTTACAGGTGGTCATGTTTGTGTGCCATCCATTTTACTGTGTGTGCAGGTGGAGAGGGGTGTCAGTCCATGGGAGCCTACACTGTCAAGGTATGCGCTATACGTTCCCTCTTTGCCAAGGTGTAGGCATATTGGGCACACCTCCGTCTGTCTACTGGGGCTGGCACAGTGTGTCCGTGGTCTGGATCCCTCTGTGCCTGTGTTGGCCTTGGCAATTGCGGTGGGCTGTGAGGCCCTCCCCCATTTTGACCCTGCTGCAGCTGTTTCCGCAGGATCATATTATGTAGCATGGCACATACTATGAAGATGTGGGCACACGTGCCTGGAGAGTACTGCAAGGATCCACCAGATGTGTCCAAGCACCGGAACCATGATTTCAGCATCCCGAACACACACTCTATGATGATTCTGGTTTGTGCGTGTGCCTCATTATGACGTTCTTGCATTGGTGTGTGTGTATTTCTGATGGGGGTCATCATCCATGGCTCCATAGCCAGCATCCCCTATAAGGTGGCCTTGTGGGATGTCCCCCCTGACAAATACCTGATACAGCTGTGAGGCATGCCAGATATGGGAGTTGTGGTAGCTTCCAGGGCTGCCAGCACACACATCCATGATAATGCCCTGGGCATTGCACACGACCTGGCAGTTGATGGAGTGGAATCCCTTGTGGTTTATGCAGTGCCTACCATACTCACTGGGTGGTGACTTGATTTGTATATGCATGAAGTCTATCGCACCCAGTACCCCTCCGGGTAGTTTGCCACATGGTGGAAGTGACGCATATTGCTGGCCAACTCCTCCTGAGTTTGGGGGAAGTATATATGCTCATTGGCATGTGGTAACATGGCATCCAGGAACTGGTATAGTACCCTGGATGCCAATGCCTGTGAGATCCCCATTATATCTCCAGTTGGCCTTTGAAAGGTACCTGTGGCTAGTATTCACAAGCTTACACATACCTTCGTGTCCAATGGGATTGGTTCCTCTCTGTTGTTTTTGGTTCTCAGGTGTGGTCGGCAGAGCTCTACTATTTGCTGTAAGATGTCCCTGTCCACCTTGTAATGCTCTACTATCTCCAGATCCTGTAGCCCCTGGTAGGTTACCCTTGGTCTGAACACTCTTCTCCTCCTCCGAGGCCTACGGTGGTTGTCGGCATCATCCTCCACAACACCGCCGGTCTGTAACACATGCTGATGAATCACAGCTATGGTAGCTCCCAACATGTACATTTTAAAAGTTCCCCGTCTCTTTACACCTATGGTGCAGTGTTTGGGAATACACAGGTGTGTGTTGGGTGCTTTCACACTTTATACTGTTTTGCTGTGAACACTGATGATGTCATAGGGTGTGTATGTATGATTGTGGCTACAGGGTATCTTCTGTGTTTGATTAATGGAACCACTATTGTGCTGCCTTTGGTGTTGCATTACATTTGGCTGCCGTGAATTACCTCCTGCCTTTCAATTTACATTTGTGCACGTTACACCTACCATTTGCTGGCATGCATCCAGCAGCCTGCTTTCATTTGTACTTTCCTAGACCTGGCTTATCTTGCCTAATATGTTCTATTGCCGGTCTACTGTGGGTTTGCTTTGCTCTGTTATGACAGTTCTCCTATCTATGCATTCCAAGTCCTCCCCTCCTTTCTTTGCAATCCTCTGCCTCCCCTATCCTGTTTTGCAGGTTTTTGCATGCAGGCTTGTCTTCTACCATCGATTGGCCACCGTGAGTTGATTGGTGTTAAGTGCTCATTAGTACACCAATTACCCTGCTTCGGCATTTCCTTCTTTTCTTCCCCTGACCTTCCTGTTTCTGCTATTGTTCGCAGTGCGTGCATCCGCTTGCCGGGTTTCGGGCACGTATTCATCCCCGTACACATGTGTTTTCGGGCACCATGTGTGCTCTCAGCTAAATGGTTCTATACCTTTCTCCCCACCCCTGTCCTGCAGCTTTGCTTAGCAATGGCCAGGCCAGATTTGCATAGCTCCAATGTGCTTACTGATACGGTGGCACACCCCTCTGCTGATGTCATGTATCACCTCTGATACACTCCTTGGTGTTATAGCGCTGCGCCATCTGTTACATCCTTAATCCGGCGGGACATTTGCGATTCAGTATTACCTGCCTCGTTTGCATGGCATTGACTACTAATTCATAGTTACAGCGCCGAACACTGTCACGGGCCCTTGGCAACCCTTGCGCCTTGCTTGTGGTGTACCATGCCTACCATTGCTAATTATGGTGAAATCCAGCTTTGTCTCACATTGCGATTTTCTGCCATTTGTATATATTTCCTTTGTATTCCTGTTTGTGCACACATGCCCTGCAGTTGTACTGTGTGTTACTGTGGCCATGACATTAAATGTTTTTTAGGTGTTGTGCATCTTTTCTTGTGCCATTCGCTGTGTATTTAGCCATAGGCATATGTTAACTTTGTAATACATGCGTCTGGTCCGCTTACATAACTCCGATGTTCTGTTTGGGAAAATGTAAACCGTGTTTTTTGGTTTACATTTCCATGGGCTTGTGCTACGTCTGCACCACTTCGTGAATTGCTGTATGCCTTCATTAGCATGGTGCGACAATGCGCATGGGGTGATTTGCATACATATGCCGAGGGCTGCACAGATCTGGCATACGCCGGTAGTGCACGTGGAATTGGTTCGTACCTGAATCGCTCAGCGGACATATTTGGCGTTATACCGCCTACGCTTCGCCTGCACATGGCGCAAGCTTCATGAATCCGGGGGAATGTCTAAACTGAAGTGCTCACAGCCAGTATAAATCTATCTTTGGACTGGTGAGCATTATTATAGAATCATTCATCACAAAGCTGTCCAGTCACTGAAATGATGTGTACTAACTGCCCTTACAAAGTCAGCTACTTTATATCCAATCTAACAGTACATATGTGTGCATTTTTTGTGTGTATGGGAGGGGGGGGGGGTCTGTGTAACATACTTTTAGACATGTTATGTAAACTGCAGTACAAAATACATAACTTTCTTATTATTTTTCTGCACAGCCAGTTAAGAATACTTGCTGAAAACTTACCAATGAAAGGTGTTACTTGAGTATCAATTTAATACTGTTAAATGTTACTGTACTTGCTTTAAATCTGATGTTTAAATTTGGGTTTTCTTTGAAAGTGACACTTGATATGCCTTGTTTCATGCATCCTTACTTTTCTACTGTGACCTTATTAGTTATGACATGATGTAAAACACAGTTCTGTTTTATATATATATATATATATATATATATATACATATATATAAATCAATACCTTTTGCCACTTCTAACCATTTTTTGTGCTGTAATGATGTTACATATAATACTGCGCTTGAGTGGTTCTCTTCAATACGCATGGAGTTCTTGTCTAAATTCCAGATTATCTTCCCATTCAGAGCAAATCATTCATTACAAGGCAGCTGAAGTCATTGCCAGTAAGGAAATTTAACCAAACTGCCCTTTTGATTTACCTAATGCCTTGATTGTGCTGTTTAATTATGTGATTGGTGTACCCCACTGTTTGATTGCGCTGTTTAATTATGTGATTGGTGTACCCCAATGGCTGTAACATCCTGCTTATACACACACTTTTCCTTACCAACAGAAACTAGTTTTACTGAAAAAAGTGCATTGATTTATTTTATATGAAAGCACATTGCTAAAGCTTAGACTTTATGTAACCTGCTCTGTTTGGGATATTATTGTATCCCAGCTGGTGATATTGAGTCCTACCAAGTCATATAACTGGGCAAAAGTTGTCTTTCCGCAGAATAAATAACATAGAGGTGGGAATTAACTGGTTAATGCTGGACAATAGCATTTAAATAAATCATCAACATAGTTATTTTTCATCTCATTGCCTCTTCTGTACATCTACAGGGTGATTGGCTCTTGAAGAGCTGTGGCTTTCTATTTAGTACCCACTGTCAAGCCACTATGTGTTACCTTAAACTCTAAGAAAAAAAAATGTCTTACTACAAATATACATTGTAGCAAGCTGTTTGCTTTGGTTACAGTGTCAGCCACTAAGCACCTCTTTGCTTAAGTTCTTTGAACCTGACTGGAATTCCAGTATCAGGTTTCATTTCTCAATGCCAGTGAAGCAATTAAGCCTCATCAGTAACTGCTGAGCTCATCCCCTAACACCTTGCACCTGGGGTGGCTATCCCATTTGTCTCACTCCAGCTATGCTTCTGGGTTACTACTAACCAAGGAAGTGTGCCCACTTTACTGTCCTCTCATCCCAATTCCCCAGTTACCTTCTAAATCTCAAATGTATGCTACTCTCTCTCAGATGAGTTTTGGACCATTAACCCTACCCTGTTAAAGAACCTACCTACACTACATTGCCTTCTAAAGAAACTTGCAAGCACAATGTTGTATTCTACAAACTCTACAGCAGTTTAACAACTACTCGAGCCACACGATCTAGGGATCTAAACCTTACCACAACAATAAATAGGACATGCAGGAGGGATAGATTCCTGTCCCAGAGACTTCCCATACTTTGGAACAAGATTCCAATCTACATTAGGCAGAGCTCCTCACTAACACTCTTCAAGAGAAACCTTGACGAGTGGATGGGAAACAGAAAGTTTAACCCGGGGGCCACTTCAATGGCTCTGCTGGACAGAGGCACAGGGAACTAATCTAACGGGGTGGCGAAAGCCATCCCATTCTGGCTAGGCTTATAAATGCCTTCGGGCAGATAACCTAGTACCTACCTATGAACCTATGAACCTATATAACAACATAGTTTTATCAAATCATAAAACAACTCCTTACCATGTACTACAAATACAGTACAAATAACTGCCATGTCCCTATTATCAATAATCCAGAAACAATGATGAGTGCTCCATTTATCTCTACCCCCTATCTGGTAGCTATTACACACAAGCAACTCTCACCACATTATGAATAATAAAAGCCAAGCAAACTTCAGCAAATCAGTTTCCTTCTAAACCCTATTTACTGATTGCATTACAGCAATATCATGTCTGATTATACTACCTATACTTCCAGGTAATATCCAGGTAAATACAGGACTATTAAAACTCTGATTTGCCACCAAGAACACATGCAGTATAAGAAGTAAGTCACCAGAACTGAAAACATGGTCACAACTATGTTATCTATCTGTTTTGGGCATCACTGAATCATGGCTAAAAGGCATATCCTACCTACATACTACCATTACACAAAGCTAAACTGTATTTTTGATAACAGAAGAGGATGCATATGAGGCGGGGAAGTTATCACACTAGTTAGAAATGTCAACATCCAATCTTCCCCCTCATATCAAACAGCAACTCACAGCACAACACATGCTTCAATTAGTACCTGATAAAGATATCCATCTTCTGACATGCTAAAATATTTAACTGCCACTATTTATATTCCACCAACAGCAACCATTACAAATGGAGAGAAATTCTTAGATTCCATTATGACTATCACCAGCACAATAAATGATACTAACTTAGATTTCCGTAGCCCTCTCCAAAGCATGCATCATACTATGATGCTACATAGGAATTGGACTCAAGTGCTTACTTCTTGAACTAAAGACAACACTTGCACCAATAAACATACGCTACTAGAAAGTATTATTTTTACCAACTTTACAGACTGATGCAACTCAACATCTGTCCTCCCCAGGTATGTTCCTATTATTTGACAGATCAAATCCTTCAAACTACCTTCTAGCTACATTATCCACAGACAAATATCAAAACGCATTGACTATACTCTTTTAAAACTGCTTAGTACAATTGATTGTAACCCACACTGTATGACTACCTGTTTTCTATTTTGATTAGAACCCTCTCTTGCTTTTAAATGCATTTTACCTAGTAACAGTAAGAAGACAAATAGTTACCAAGGTTCCATGGTTAACCCCTCATATTTACTAAAAACTATAAAGCAAATAAAGACTGGAAACAAAACATCAGTAATCACAACAAATATCAACTATATTTGGATGTAAGAACGACTACAAATTACTACTAACTCAAGTAAATTGAACTACCTCGGGAAGCTGCAACAGTACAAAATGATTTTTGAACATTCGTAAACAATTAGCTGGAGATATCATTTTTAATAGCAAGAGAAACTCTCATGGGAAATCACCATAAACAAGTCAAGATATAAATAATAATATAAGCAACCCAGCACAAAATACCACCACCTCTAGAACCACTGCATGTCTATCTTGACTCTCCTAGATTCCACTCTAGAACAATTAACAACACATTATTCCATATTATATCCTTTTCTACTTAAACTAGGAAAAATCATTTAGCTGCCCCACTCACTTACATCATTTTAACTTGTATCTTTGCAGTGATGCAGTTCCTAAAGTTTTCAAGAGAGCAGCTATAATCCCACTAACAGATGTGTCATCTTCCAAAATTACCTGATGACTATACTGCAGTTGCCAGGCTCAACCCTTTAACAAAACTTTTTGATGAAATACTACATAAACACGTTAGATTATACATTTCAGTACAACATCCTAAGTGATAAACACTATGGTTTTAGGCCAAAGTATACCACCAAAAGTGTTATAGTCCAGCTAACCAATACAATGTTCAAAAACATTGAATATGGGAAACTTTCTGTGGCTATGTTCATAGATATCAAAGAAGCTTTTGAATATGTTAAACATAACATACTGCTATAGAAACTTAAAGTAGCAATTTCTCAGATGAGGTGTGCAGCTGATTTCATGATTATGTACTGGACAGAATATTTAGTATGTGTACAGCCAGTGGTAACATTGAATCTGTGCATATCAACAGAACTATGACCCAGACATCAGTGCTGGGGCCACTGCTGTTCCCACTACACATTAATGATTTCCCTTGCAACATACTTGGCCTAAGTGTTATCTTGTATTCAGATGATATCATCATCATCATCCTGACTTGGGCATCAACATCACAAAATAAAATCAAATAATTTTCTGCAAAAAAAAAAAAAAAAACTCTACTCTGGAACTCAAGTTGCTCAAATAAACCTATTTATTTATTTCCTAGGTTCATAGGTAGGGACTAGGCTATTGGTCCGAGGGCCTACGTAAGCCTAGCCAACAAGGTTCCCTGGCTTACGCCACCCAAGAAAAATCTGAATTTGTTTTATTTCCAGAAAACTTTACTCAATGCAATCACTTCACATAGTCATTCCTTTTCATTTCTCCATACCTTTTTTTACTCAACAAAAATACCTAAGCCTGCTGCTAGACCAGATCCTGACTTTTCTAGCCCAAGCTGAAATCCAAGACCAAAAAGAACTTACACATCTTAAAGCTGCTTACAAATTCTCCCAGTGTTAACACAATTATCAAGGTGTGCAGTAGCCATTAATGATCTAATTCCAAGGATAGAATACTCCATTTCACTTATTACATTACAATCTAGAATTACTCCAAAAGCTGAAAATAAAATATTAAGATCCAACCCTCTCACTGCCCCTTCTGAACACCACTCTACAATAATAAATGAGCACACAGCTCGCAGTTAGTACAAAGTATAACCCTCCTCTCTGTTGTACATACTGGCATTTAAACGGATGAATAAACATTACTGTACCCCACTTAAAAATTTTCTACAGTAGAAATCTATTCATTCAGAAACACTAGCTGTGATCTTATTATTATGCCACCTTTTACTGTAGTCACTGCTGAACAATCATTTGTCAACATAACGCCTGAATTACCTCAAGACATCAGCTATTCTACAATGCATTAAAAATCATATAAAAACATGTTAGTATCACTGCTTTGACAACCATGGTTAGCTCGCTGTTTTTGCTCATTGATGCGTTATTCATGTTACCTTTCAAATTATCTTGATTAAGAATTGGCATTTATACACCACTATTTGCATCTCTCTGTTCTTATCTCAATTCTTCCCCTACTCTAAACAACCCACCTAATTAAGTCTTTTCTCCTGATCCTCATATACTGCATCACTGCCAATAGCAGGCACCTGATAGCTCACACTTTGTTTAGACAAAAAAACATAAAACATCTGCTCTTTCCACATATAATGCTATACCCTTTTGTCCCAATGCCTATCATAATTTATTTCAGTAACACAGCTCATACGTAACTACAGATCTTTTGCACATTTACTGCAACAGTTTTTTTGCTTTTTGTGTCATAACTTTGATATAATACTGTCCTATTTTTCTTATGGTACAGGTCTTGGTTGTAAGGGTCACCAGACCTGTGCACTTTAAACAGTTGATAAATGTATAAACAATAACATAAATGTAGCACTCACATATTTAATATTTTTGTAAAACCAGTAACAAAGTACAAATAATAATCAAAGTAAAGAAAAATATGACAATTAATTGAAAAACATCCCTTGAGTCCATTAGTAAGTATACAGAGAGAATCTATGTTGCATATCAAAGGGGTAGTCCAAATATAACTATGATATTAGCAGTGCAGATCATTTCATTATGGTATTTCTTTGTTTAGTTTTATGGTATGCTGGCACTAGTATTTTACATTTATGCTGTGGTGAATTTTAAGTTTTATGAAGTCTATAATTTGTTTGGTGTTCCTGCAGTTTCATGTGATTGTAGAACTAATTGCTAGTTTTAATTATATTTTATTCTGTGTGTGGGTTTGCCTTCCACATGAGAATGTTTTCTGTATATATATATATATATATATATATATATATATATATATATATATATATATATATATATATGGGTCTATGTCAAAAGACTGAAAATCAAAATATCTAAGAGTCAGAATATATATTATAGACTATATTTTTACTGCAGGAGGCAAGACCCCCCTGCACCCCTCATGTGTGGGGGGGTTGTGAACCCCCACACCCCCTGCTAATTATATATATGAACTCCAGAATTGCACAATACTGAAGAAAGGGCAAATTCCATTTTCGATATTTTGAGTTTTAGATATTTTGATTTTCAGTCTTTTGAGCTTTTGATCTCCTGAAGGGGAACCATATATATATATATATATATATATATATATATATATATATATATGGGTTATCACTGAATGATCGAAACGCCAAAATATCGACATTCAGTGGCTAATACCATATGATCGACATTCGGAATTTTGAACATCCAAAAAAAAATACAATCACTACAAATGTCTAACACATTGCTAGAAGGGGGGAAAGCCCCCCTGCACCCCCCGTGGGGGGTTCCACCCCCCCACAACTCTGAGATCGCACTACAGTGCAGGAATGAAAATCTTTCCATTCGCCCTGTACTGAGATGACATTTCCGCTTTGTCAACATTGGAAATGTCGATCATATGGTCTTGGTGATATGAATGTCGACATTTTGCAGTGTCGACAATGTGAAGGGGACCCATATATATAGATATATATATATATATATATATATATATATATATATATATATACATACATACACACACACACACACACACACACACACACACACACACACACACACACACATATATATATATATCTATAGGTCTATCTGACATTGTCGACAGTCCAGAATGCCGACAACCATATGACTGACACCATATGACTGATATTCGGAATGCCGACAATCCGGAACTGGCATCTCACAATAGTGCGGAATGTAAAGATTTCCATTCCTGCACTGTAGTGTGATCTTAGAGTTGGTATATTAAAGTTATTGGGGGTGTGGGGGTAGAGTCCCTAATGGGGGGGGGTTTGCAGGGGGGGCATAGCCCCCCTCCTAGCAGTTGAAAGGGAATTTTATTTTCCTTTTTTTATGGTCTTCTTCCGATGTCGAGATTTTGGCTGTCGGTTATATGGTGTCGGCCATATGGTTTTTGGTGTTGTGAGCTTTTGGTCTTTTCAGGTAGATACATCTATATATATATATATATATATATATATATATATATATATATAAGAGAGAGAAAAAGAGAGAGATAGATATCCCCGAGATTCAATAAACTCTGTGCAGGCTAAGCACAAAACCTACATGGAGTTTACATTTTGTGTGCAGTGGTGCATTGCAAGTGGCACCATTAACAACCATGCAATGCATATTAATGACACGTGCAGTGTCTAAGTGACATTTCTTGGCTGACAACAGTGTTGCAGGCCAAGAAACCATGTAAGCAAACAGGGAGAGCAATTATGTTTAAAGCAGAGCACCTACCATCCACAGATTTGTGTGGAAAGCCGCAATGATTCCCAGACATTCACAGATAGCTGTTAATCTGTTAGTGCAGCACATCTGCACAAAAGCCAACATAATGCAGGGACAGGTTACCAGAAAAAGGGACATATTTGATATACAGATGCCACATAAAAATGTGATAGAATGAATCTCAATCTCTTAGAGCCAGAAATCTGGACAGAACCATAAATAATCTTTATTTTTTATATTTGATTACCGGGAAAGTCTGACTGGACAGAATGTCCATTTTCAGCAGAGGCCCGGGGAGAAAAGCTCGACATAGAACAAAAGAATTATCAATAAAAAACAGCTATACATAGAGTAAAGAGTTTGAAGGTTGTTAGTCTGGGGCAGAGCAAGAGCAGAGCCATTTAGTGGTAAGGTGGGTTTTTAGTGTTTGTTTAAATTTAATTAACGTATTGCTAGATGTGATGTAACTAGGTACAGAGTTGCATATCTTAGCAATATAATGAGAATAAGTGGATTCTCCAGCATGATTGTGTGCTGTTGAGATTTGTATGAGGGGCTTATTGTTTGACCGCAGCATTCTTCCACACGAATAGGTCTCTAGCAAGTCATGTAATGATGGAGTTTTTTGCAGAATGATAGAAGATTTTATAAGCCATGTTAAGCTGAGATAAGTATAGGAGATGGGGAAGTTCTAGCCAGCTTAGTTTCCTTAGGGCAGAGCAATGGTATGATCTCAGTGTAGAGTTTGCTGCATATCTAGCTATTTTATTGTAGCAGGCTTCTAGTTTTACCAGCTCAGTTTTCCTGAGGTTAATAAATACAGGTGATGTGCGATCTTGGAGTTGGTATATATAAGTAGGGGTGCGTGGGGGGTGCAGGGGGCTTGCCCCCCTGCTATACACGTTTCTATTTATTTTTTAACTGTATTACAAAAACGGGAATAGATTCCGTTCTGTAATACATATACTTACCTTTGTCAGGGATGTGTTGTATCGTCAATCTTGTCTTGGAGATCCAGTCGTCAATAATGTGGGTTTTCATGGATCTGACATGGATCCATGCGACGTATATGGTCCAAACACAGTACAGGATAATATATCTACAGTGCAGAGTATTGTGCTATACTATTCCTCGCATTCTGTACTGAAGCTGTGTAAGTGATCTGTAATGGGACATGAACTTCCGTGTAAAATGAACACTCAGGGGAAGTGTGTATATTTGAATAGGGACACACAGATGAACTGTAGGAATGAACACAGGGAAAGAGGACAGGTGAAGCAACCTAATGTACAGCAGAGGAGGCCATGCTAATCGAACATGGTTATAGCAGCAACAGCAATCACATAACTATAGAGTACAGTAGAAACTGTACAGTGAAAATGTGTTTTATGTGACTGTCACACAAGGTGACATGAAAATGGGCAGATGTCTCTGTGAGATAAGCATCCTTACATGAATAATGCAGAGGACATCTATCAGGGATCTGACATACAATTGGGGTAGGGTACATATTGTGAAGCTGTGCAAACTGATATGCCTGAATATGAATGTACTCTCAGCAGAGGTCTCCAGCAAGGTGGCCACAGGTAAAGACTCATGGAAAACATTACAAAAATCAACCACAATCATGGACAATATCAGAATAATACCACCAGTAATCCCATGCCTCTATAATAATGTATGTGGTTTAGAGTGATAAGAGATGAGGCTCCTCACACACACACATACACACACACACACACACACACACACACACTTGAACAACTATTATGATACATCTACACTCTGACAGTAAGTACGCACACTGTCCAGGCTACTGGAGGTGTTAAGGTGTTACGAGGGACACTGCTATACCTGTATGCCACAATATGGGCAATAGAGGCTAGATGACTTGTACGCATGGCATGTATATGCATATAAATATATATATATATATATATATATATATATATATATATATATATATATATATAGGGGGGCACAATCCACACTGTCAGGAATAATATACATGCTATTAATGTTGTGAATGACCTATGTATATAGTATGTACATAAGCACCACAGTAAGCACACATGCATCTGGTTTACCAACTTGATCAGTGTTCTGCACCCGCACACAGTCATGTATATTCCACAGAAAGAATACCTAGGTATGGCCAATAAGCTGTGTGACAGTGTACTGTGACAAAGGTGGTACACTTCAATTACACATTAATGGGAGATGTGTAGGGAAGTACATGAAAAAGGGTGCAATGTACATGGCTATTGGAGTGATGGAAGCTGGGAAACATGAAGGTATTATGGCATCAATGTGGATGCCCTTTACATACCCTGTACTTGTGTGACATTCAAGGGAGCAGTCAGCGCTGTGACCACATGCCGGTGAATGTACCACTTATCATCTATCCCAGGACATGGGTCAGATATCTATTAGTCTGATTATAGGTTGTAATGTCCACATTATACCTGGGTGGTGTGTTTGTTTCCTGACTTAACAAACCCCCCATGTTTCTTGTCAATGCAGGTGTTGTCATGGCTGTGGCAGACTTCTTTGAGGACATGAATCAGATGTAACAGGTATGATGTAGCATTAACAACTCGCAAAAGTCTGTTGCACATAGCCAGAATATTACTAGTGTACATGTAGAAGAGGTCCATGATGACATGGTCTACCTCACAGTTCAGGAGAGTCAAGATATCTCTATACATGCATGCATCAGATGCTGTCCCCCCAACTCATATGGATGCATGTTGATGTACACCATTGTGTGGGAACATAGCCCATGTGGAAGGTGTTCTGAGGTATGTATTCAACTATATTAGGAAGCTGTATGTGCTGAGTCATGCCATAGGCAATCTGTGATGTTTTCACAACCCATTGATTCCATGTGACAGGCCTGGACAAAGGTAAGAAGGTGCATACTGCCTATTGTGATCTGGCCTACGGTTTTGATGCACTCCTCTATATAGGTACCATTGAGAAATTCTCCCAGATGGAGATTAACCCGTATGTCAGTGGATAGGTGACCAACTGGCTCACCTACAGAACACATACTTTAAAAGTTGGTGAATCTACCTGGACCAGAAGAACTCTCCTCACTGGCAAACCCCAGGGATCTGTTCTTGACCCTTTGCTGTTTAGACTCTATTTCTTGACAGTTTAGTCTAAAGTATATGGTCTTTGACTTACCAAGTTTGCTGTTATAGCATTTTGGGTGCCATCACTGAGTCCACCACTGATGATAACATAGAGTAGGAGCTAACACAGACAAATGAATGGTGACAAAGGCACTAAATCTACAAATAAATGAAGAAAAGTGTCTTTTATTATGTTGTCCATCTGAAAAGTGAAATACCATGTTAATCACATCATTGGCAGCAGTTCTGCTATATTAAAACTCAGTGATGCAAGCACTGGGAACACATGTAGATAACAATCTGAACTTCGACCACCAAGTGTCCAGACTGCTATTGAAAGCCTATGTTGTACACATCATAAGTCATGACATCATATTCAGATCTTAGGATTGTATGACAGTACTGTACTCAAACCTCATCAGAACACAGAGTAAAATGCTCACTTTTGCATGTACCTTGCCAGACACATGCAGCAGCTGTAGGGACCACAGGGCTTTCTCAACATGATAACACAGGGCCTACTAGCCATGCCATGATGTATATAGATAGATTAAAAGCTATATCACTGTAATCTGCCTTGTATAGCATAATGTGACTTCTGCCTGGCCTCCAGGCCAGTGTCTGACCCTGCCCTTGTGGGAGTACTGCATATCCAAAAATCTGATATAGCTGATGACAGCAGTGTCTGTTGAGGAGAATATAACAATGTCCTAACATGCTGGTGTAAAAATCTCTGTAATGACAAGCAAGAGCTCTCTCTCTCACACACACACACACACACACACACACACACACACACACACACACACACACACACACACACACAAACACACACACACACACACACACACACACACACACACACACACACACACCCACGACTACAGTGAGAACAGAACATAGCTCTCAACTTCTTAGAGCAAGAAATCACGACAACGACATAAATAATGGGGTGACAAAGGCCTACAAATAGGAACAATTTTTAAATATGACACATACAGACTTAGAAAGTTGATAGAATAACATATTTTGCATTAGCATGAATTTTCTGAAGGGTATAAAGTCTGAATCTCAAATGTCTGTCATTATTTTCTGACTTCAGTCCACAAATATTTGGCAATGATTTGCAGAAAACCACAAATTTATGAATAACAGGTCAGAAATATGAGGCAAAATCTGGACATTCTTCAAAAATCTGTAGAGATGATAGGTATGAAATAGAATCCCTACCTCTACTAAGTACATAGACTACATAACTCAGTTCTTTGTGCAAGCACCATGGCACAAGACTGACTTGCAGTCTCTCAGAGAACACTTTATAGTTGATGACATCAGCAGTGTCTGTTGAGGAGAATATAGCAGTGTTCCACATGCTGGTGAGAAATGCTGTCTGTAATGTCAAGCAAAAGCTCTCTCTCACACACACACACACACACACACACACACACACACACACACACACACACACACACACACACACACACACACACTTGACTGCAGTGAGAATAGACCCCCTACCTAAGTACACAGATTACAGAACTCAGTACTTTATGCAAAATCCACAGCACAAGTTTGACTTTTACACAACTGCAGGTGAACTTATAGCAGGTAACATCAGCAGGCCATGTGGGAAACAAGATGTTGGGTGAGCTGCGTGAAATGGGTGAGTAAGCATCTGCAAGAATCAAAATACTGTTAAGTCATGCCATTGGAGCAGTAGCTGTGGGCTACACACTTCTGCTCGTCAGTCTAGGTACATGCACACACATAATATAAACACAAAACTACTAAATATATCAAGAAAAACAACCAGCTCTTTAAATAGTCACATTTCAATTGATTATTTACATTTACTTAATTATCAAAGTTCCCACAAATATTAAAGAAACACTGCAGTAATCAAAACATACAAAATGATGTACAAAGCATGCAAATCCCACCAGCAACCCACACAAAATTCCCACAAGATCTAAACATTAAACAAACCCCCCTGATTGAGATCTCTGGAAGAAAGAGTACCATAATTAAATATAAATGTGGTCTCCAATTGATTTAATTTCCTAATAAATTCCCCTCTCCCCTCTCAGGTTTTGCTAAAACACTAAAAAGCAAAGAATTTCCCTGACCAGAATGCATACTATAGAATTGATGGGCAACTGGACTATCCAACTTTCTTTTCCTGATATCTGCTAGGTGCTCCAGTATTTCAGTTCTAACCTTTCTTTTGGTCTGTCCAAAATACAATTTACTGTTGGGAGGCACAATGTCAGGACACTTCTATGGGCTAGGCTTGTAAAGGCTCCAGGGCCATTAGCCTAGTACACACCTATGAACCTATGAACCCATAAACAACATCACACCACAACCCAAAATATAAATGACACCACATGAATGGCAATTAAATCTTTTCTGAGTTACATATCTATGACCATTCATAATACAATTGGAAAGATTATGAATCCTTCCACATACACTACAATTACCACAAAGAAATGAACTCACAAGTTTGGAATTAACCAGCTGACCAAAAACTGGATGAGTAAGCAACTCCTTCAAATTACAGTAATGACTACAAGAAAACATAATGTCTTCAGGGAACAATTTCCTCAAAACTTCATCAGAAATCACCATCATCCACAAACTGATGAGCACCTTCCTTAAAACTTCTGAGAAAGGACTATAACTGATCATGTAAAAAAGCTTTTCTTTACCCTGCTTCACCACTGAATCCTTAAAAAGCCTCTAGGTCATAGCACTATCCTGCACCTTATGAGGTTCACCTTCCCTCCAATTTATGGTTAGACCTCTTCAAATCATCCTTAGAATAACCCTCCAAAATCTTTGTTCTACTTCAAAAAATAACATTGTCTTTGAGAGCATGTGTTCTGTTGGTGAGCCAGTTGGCTATCCATCTACTACTATATGGATTAATTCCCACATGGGAGATCTTCACTATGAGACATGAAAGGGGGATAATGTCAAAGGCCTTGAATAACCCACATAAGCAGTATGTCCTGTTATCCCTCATCCAGGTCTTTGGGGTCAGTATCAAAGAAGTCCACAAGGTTCAATAAGCAATATTATCCTTGACAAAAAGAAAATGGGTTGGGTCAAGGTGCTGAAGGTCAGCTATGCCCCTGTGGATAGGTTCCACGATGATTCCTTCCCTAGCCTTGCAGATACCGTTTTTTAGGCATATAGGTCAATAGTTGTATATATGCATGTTACCAGACTGATGTGCATTGCACAACACACAGCATTTGATATTACATTTTGTAGTGTAGGTGATATATGTGTGGAATAAGTACTAAGATACCAGGGTTGCAGTGCTAGCGGGTGGCAACATATGGATGCATTGTACATATGTGACGTATTGTTAGATAGGCCCTCGGTTTGTAATGTTTCCGCATGTAATTTCATGTTGTAGACAGGAACTGGACAGTAAACAGCAGTAATACAGAATAATATGTGCATTGCTAAAGTCTGATAGTTAGTACTGAGTATACAAAAATACACCTGCTGCTTAACAGACTCTATGGCAGCACATGTTAATACATTGATACATTTCCTTTTTCCTTTGGGGCCAGATGGTACTGGGTTTAGATCCAGGTGTATCTAATATTTGTTGGTGAAATGTGGAGCAAGCAGGCTGAAGAATAAAGGAAACACTAGACAGGAATGTACAGGAGGGAGGTAGGGAGGAACCATAGCTAACCCTCTTTACAAGTGTAAACTGAATATATGTGCAAAATATTAATTGAATTGAGGCTGTCACCATCAGAGAGAGGGATGCCCACAACACAGTCATGTTGTATAGTCTATTGGACCAAATCAAGTGTGTCAAGAAGATATGTATGTAAACTGGAGAGCTATGCATGGGGTGATTTTTTTATGTGTTGGGCAGATGCCAGTTTAATTTTTATTTCAGAGAGAGGCGAATGTTGCAAAAGGGACGTAGGTATGTCTGGGTCAGGTAAATTGGGTAGGAAAGGAAGCAATTGCAAACAGACAAGACAAACAAGACAAGAGACAGGGACAGTGATGGAAACAAAAGGTTGGGGTCACCATGATTGGGATGAGAGTAAGGACATCCTAAGCCCACAGTCATCAAGCTGTGAGACAGTGAAAATTGAGTACTCACCCATTGGACTGTCATCACTGCCACCTCACTCCTCTGGTGGCCGGAGTGCTTGATGTCTCTTCCTCCTAGTACTATGCAAAATGAGGGAGAGCAGCTTCTCCATCTGGCATCTGCGTACCTCTGGATCAGCCGCCAGGGCAGGACTACCTGAGGCTGCAAGTAGTGCAGGGCAACAGAGGTAGTGCTTCCAGGTTGTCTCCCAGGTGTGCTGGTAATCGGTGCTGCAGCCAGTGGAGGGGGGAGGGGCAGGCTGATCCACTGGGGCTTTGCCTACCTTGCTGTGCTGTGTAGAATTTAGTGATGTGCTACACATGGATGACCTGGACACATTTCGACCACACATAATAAGAATAAAAAAAGAAAATAAAGAAATATATTAACTAAAATTTAATTTAGAAACATTTAAAACTATCTTGAAAGACTATTTAAATGATAATTGGCTATGCCCCTGTATTATTCCCAACTAATATTCTTCATATTTTTTCCCACTAATCTCACACATGTTAGCCCAAGCAGTCCTCATCCCATATAGGGCTATCCCACTATCTGTTGTATCTTTATTAATCTTTGTTCCTTCAGATGACCTAACTTGTAAAACTATATGAAGTATGGTATTTGAACCCACAATCTCTGACTAAAGTCTAAAAGTTGACTCTTACAACTGGTTTGTGCTACAGATTAATGAATGCATACTTGCTTTTACAATTGGGATATACATGCTCAACTTGTTACAACTCTATAAAATACCAAAAAAAATCTATTTTTAACTTTTAATGTTTCAATAACACTACACTTCTGCATGCATATATACCACTTGCTTCTCTCAGTCTCACCAATCTAGCCCCATGGACTTGGACATGGGAGTTGGGGAAAAACAGAACAGAAGACCATTATGCATACCAGTCTTGCTGATATTTAGCTTTGTAAGTCTTACAAGTCCACTCCTGAGTTGATACTTACACAGATGTGGGATGTCCTCAGTCCCAAATTCCTCAATCCATTGGTCAAGAGTATCCCTCTTCCTCCTCTGCAGGTCATTAAAATGATGATTATATTGCCTTCCAGTGCACAGTATACCAGTGGCACTGGATGCAGCCTAGGCTAAACTATCCCATGCCTCAGACTTGTATTGTGAGCCAGAATAGTCCCCCTGCAGAAGCATGTGGCTGTGTTGCTTTACTAGGAGTCCAGTAAATATCCTGGACTTCTCGACACCCCACCTCTGTGACCTAAACCTGGCACCTTCCTTAGTAACACCTGCTATGTCTATCTACCAGTGGATCTACAGCAATGGAGATCGATGCTTTCCTGCCAATTCCAGTTATTGCATTTATTGGAGCGCTCACAAATGTGCCACACACTTGTATGATGATGCGAGGAGAGCAACAGTGCCAAGCAGTGAGGAATGAGAAAATTGGTTTTTACACTGTGGGATTCAAACCTGGGAATAAGGGTCAAAACATCCACAGTGTTGATTTTCAATCTTTGCCACAGAAGTGCTACTGAGATTTAGTCAAGCATGATACATAAATGCAGGTGACAGAATGAGCTGTTGCACATGCATATGTGTGACTTGATAAGGTTATTGGACATGGGGGCAGCTGTGTATGTGTCTTGGGCAACTGTGATGGCCATTTAAGTCCAGATAGCAGAATTAGACTTACAGAAATATAGTACTGAATATACCATCAGTCATACATCTGATAAATCTGATAATACATAAATAAAAATCACAATAATGGTGTGTCTCCCTTCATACATATAATTAATATCAGCTCCACTATCTAAAGTGTTATTAATGAAAGTAGATATAATGGGATGTGGAACAACAGTAAAGGTGAAAGGAATATCCTCTATTAAAACCCAGAACCATGTGTATGCCAGTCCTACACTTACACCTGTTGCCACAAGACAGTTGAAATAACACTTGTTCATGTTTCATTTCATTGCTATAAACTGCAATGTTACTACAGTAAAAACAAGGTTGCACACCCTGTACTAGAACCCAGGACCATCTGTACTCTAGCCCTACACTTACACCTGCTGCCACATGACTAGTTATATGACATTCCATATTTTACTAATAGGTTCATAGATTCATAGGTTCGTACTAGGCTATCTGCCCTAGGGCATTTATAAGCCTAGCCAGAGTGTGTGTGGCTTTCACCACCCCTTTTAATGAGAATACTACGCCCATTTAGGGTTTAGTTTACTGTGCCTCTGTCTAGTAGTGACACAGAGATGACCCCCGGTGTAAACCTATGATCTCCCATCCACTTGTCAAGATTTCTCTTGAATAGAGTTAGTGAGGGGCTCTGCCTGACATTGATAGGGATTCTGTTCCAGAGTGTAGGGAGCCTCTGGGTTATGAATCTGTCCCTCAAGCATGTCCTATTTATTTCTGTGTTGAGGTTTAAGTCTCTTGCTCTCGTGGCTCTGATGGATTTGGATTTTCTGAGGTGGAGCATGTCCATTAGTTCCGGATTGGACATGGCCTTGTACGTCAGGCACAGATCACCTCTGAGTAGGCGGCATGCGACTGAATAGAGCTGGAGTTTTTTCAGTCGGGCAGCATATGACATATGTTTAAGACCCTTTATCCTCTTGGTGAGGAACTTTTGGGGTCTTTCCAACTGCTGCAGGTGTCGGGTAAGATACATCCCAAATGGGGCATTGTACTCAATCATTGGCCTGATAAGAGAAGAGTACAGGGGCACAATGACCTCTCTTGATCTAGATGTGAAACCCTTCATGATAAGGTGGGCAATATAGAAGGTCTTCCTGACCACTTTGGCAATGTGAGTGTCAAATGAGAGGTTACTGTCAATCTGGGTCCCTAGGTCCCTGATTACCTCTTCCGTACTTAATTCATTACCACCTATGTGGTAATTTGTGGGTACCTTGTTTTTCCCAAAGGGTATGACTATACATTTTTTGGCATTCAGCTTAAGGCCATGGCTCTGGCACCAATTATCTGTTTCTATGAGGCCTCTCTGAAGAATGTTTGTGTCTGCTGGAGTATCAATTATGGTGCCTAGTTTGCAGTCATCTGCAAACTTTGTCAGCCACAATCCTCCTATGTTTGCCTGTACCTCAGAAAAATAAATGCTGAACAAGAGGGGTCCCAGGACTGGGCCCTGTGGGACACAACTTGTGACTGGCTTAGAGTCTGACATAGCTCCAGCAACTCTGACCCTGTGGGTTCTGTCCTTGAGCCAGTTGGCAACCCATCTTGTGACATATGGGTTTATATTTAAGCTGGTGAGTTTGTCTATGATGCCCGAGTGGGGTATTGTGTCAAAGGCTTTTGCAAGGTCAAGGTAGGCTGTGTGAACTGCCTTACCTTCATCAATCGCCTTTGTGACTGTTTCAAAAAAGTCGACCAAGTTCAAAAGGCAGGATCTGCCCTTGACAAAGCCAAATTGGGTAGGATCCAATGTCTGTAGGTCCCCAATGTCTTTGTTTATGAGTTCCATAATGATCCTCTCCATAGCTTTGCAGACCAGGCTTGTCAAGCTTATGGGGCGGTAATTTCCAGGGTCCGTAGAAGCACCTCCTTTGTGAAGTGGGACCACTGTTGCCGTACGCCACTCTTTGGGTACGTATCCTGTAGTAAGGCTAAGATTAAACAGCAGCCTTGTGTGTGGGTTTAGTTCCTCTTGGAGTTCATGTAACACACAGCCCGGGACACCGTCCAGTCCCATTGATGCTGTGTTTTTAGATTTAGAGAGGGTGGCTCTCACCTGGGCATCTGAGATGTTAGGGAGGCTGCACTCTGCTGGGATGGTTATTTCTCCTTTTGGGGGGGAGGGGGAGGAGAAATTTGCACTGAACCTGTCTGCCAGAATGTTGGCAATGTCAGTGGGTTCAGTGTATTTTGTGTAATTTTGGACTAATTCTGAGCATATCTGGGAGTTTCCACCCAGGTTTCTAACATAGCTAAAGAAGGCCTTGTGATTGTCTTTTGTGTCTTTTGCGATTTTTCTCTCAAAGTTGGCCTTGGATGATTTTATGAGTGATCGTAGTTTTTTGCTAGTACTGATCAGAGATGCCTTCCCTTTTAGGGATTTTGCTCTGTCATGTAGTAGCTTCCTCCTCCTGTTGTAAAGTTTGTTTATGGCTGGGTCCACCAGACCGGGCGCCTGCCTTTGGGGGAATGGGTCTTGGTTTTATTTGGGATTGCATGATCCATGCATTTTTGAAGGTGCCCGTAGAAGGCTTTTGTAAAGGATTCAGCAGTGTGGGTTGTGGTTTCCACTGGCCCAGGGGCCTTGAAGAATCCCACTTCAGTCTTAAGAGGTGTGAAGTTGGCTTTTGAGAAGTTCTTCACTGTGGTTTTTTGTGCAGGGGGTGGGGGCGGGATGTGGATTTCCAGTGAGATTAATTTATGGTCTGATCTTACCAAAGAGGGGTATACTTCCAGTGTGGAGCATTTTGTCCCCATGTTTGTGATGATCAGGTCTAGTATATTGTCTCCTCTTGTGGGTATGGTGAATAGTTGTTCCATCGCATTTGAGTTTCTGAATTCTAGGAACCTTTGGGCTAGGGTGTTGGAGCTTGAGTAATGTTCCCAGTCTATGTTCGGGTAGTTGAAGTCTCCCAATATGATGGTATTTGGAGAGACATACATACCCTCCAGTGTCTTCAGGAAGGCTGTTTGAGGTTCCTGAGCTTGAGAGGGTGGTCTGTAGCATGCTACAAATTGTAAGGCAGTTTTGCCTATGGTTAGTTGCACCTGGATGGTCTCCGATGCTTCTTGCGTTGCCACTAACCTGGAGGTGTGGGTATCTTTGATGAATATGGAAACTCCCCCTCCTTTTGTGGTTCGGTCCAAGTTTTGGGGCCGGAAAGCATGATATGAGGTAAAACCTGATAGTGCTGGGGTGCTCTCAGGAGCCTTGAACCA
Source organism: Protopterus annectens (assembly GCF_019279795.1). Lineage (NCBI taxonomy): Eukaryota > Metazoa > Chordata > Ceratodontiformes > Protopteridae > Protopterus > Protopterus annectens. Next base: position 1,691,852,490 of record NC_056726.1, read on the forward strand.
GGTTTCAGTTACTGCACAAACATCAATGTTCTCCATACTGAGGAGGGCTTCGAGGGCATGCATCTTGAGGTTTAGACTTCTGGCATTGAGCAGCATTACCCTTAGTTTTTTTCCATTTATGTTTTCTATGGAGGTAGGTTTGTCATTTGAGCCTTGCCTAAAAAAGGCACTATGGGGGTGGCAAGAGCCTTGGCCAATATCCGGAAGCCCAGGGGTGACAGGTGCAAGCCATCCCTTGTGAAGCAGCGTGGCTTGTCAAGCATGTCATCCCAAGCAGACAGACATTGGATCCCCTTAGAATGACACCAGTAATTAAGCCAATTGTTAAAACTGATCATTTTGTCTTTGTACTGTGGCATCATTTTTGGTGAGGGTAAGATGCTGCTCAGGGTCAGGGTCATACCGGCCTGGGCTACATAATCAGAGAGCTCCTCTATGTCTCTTTTCATGTAGTCCAGGGAGGTACGTCTCAGGTCGTTCACACCGGCATGTACAATGACTGAGTCATATTTGTACTTGCTGTGGAGTGACCTGAGTGCTTGTGTTATGTGGCGGATTCTAGCTCCCGACAGGCAGCTTACTGTGACCTTTTCCTTATTCAGTCTGGTGAGCGGGACGTCAGTGTGTCTGACTATGGAGTCACCTATTACAAGTGTGTTTGGCATGTTGTTTGGCCTTAAGGGATGTGACTGTTTAGCACACTGACTTTGTGAACTATGTGTTGCATGTGCTATGTCTTGAGGTGGTGGTTTCTTGGGTGTCTGCTTTGGAGGCCTCTGTTATTTTGGTAGGTTTTTAATCAGCGCCTTCGAGTATGTTTTTGTGTGTTTATGTGTTTGGTTTGCAGTTGTGATAGTTCTATGTGAGATTGGGTTTGTGGAGTGTGTGGTTACCTTCTCCTCCTGACTGGTCTTGCCAGTAATGAATCGAGAGAGCTCAGCCTCCAGTTTGGCTATATAGTTGCATCTCTCGCATATATTTGTATTTGTTGGGAGGAGGAGAGGGTTGTCTGTGTACATGAGGCAATTGTAACATTGCCTCAAGATTCCCAGATTCACCAGCTGAACAGGAGAGGACGCTAGCAACTGACCCTTCGACATGCTAGAAATAGTGAAAAAGATTGCTGTGTAACTGAGTCAGAAAGGACCTATAGGGAAATGGGTACTCAGGGGAGTTTAGGTGAATGAAGTACTTTCTTTTGTTTAAGAGTGCTTTACCTGTATAAAAAATGCGCTTTAGGAGCAAGTGCTGAGCATTACAGATTGAGTATAGGCTGTTTAGATTGCAAGTAGAGCAGTTCTAAGGGAAAAATTGAAGAGCAGACTTTACAGAGCCAGAAATAGTTTAACCTTGTTTAACTGGCACTGCGCTATGCGCACGACCGCGCAAAGCTGTGCAAACGCGGATTTTAAACAGTGAACTACAAAAGAGATAGAAATGGTCCAAAACAACCAATTACTACAGCTTCTTGTGCTGAGGTCACTTCCCCCAAGGACAGGTAGGCTGCTCAAGGCTCCCCACTCCCACTGGTGAGCAAAGAAACTTCCTGCTATCCAACTAAGGTAATGGACAACACAGGAACTACACCACAGCCCAGAATACAGCAATGCCTGTAAACTGGTCTAAACTAGTCGAGGAAGGCAGGAAAACAAAGATTTTTTTTTGTTTTTTTGTTTTTTTAGTAGAAACACACAGAAAATGCAGAAACAGTGATAAATTAATTACACAGGCTAGCACACTTTAGTGGGCAGCCTCCACAGTTAAATTAAACAAACAAACAAGCAAACTTTCGATCAAATTCAACTAAAAAGTAACTTTAAGTGCAGATTTTAAAATAATGCAGCAATCAAATAAAAAACAGTTCAGGCTAGTTCAAGGCAAGCAACAGAAGCTATTTCAAGTAAAAAAAAGCAACGATACTTAAATCCAGAAGGTAGCCGCTTTTCTGAGTTCCCTGCTGCTGAGACCACTCTGTAAACCCATGTGGAGCTTGTCTGAGCAGTATAGCCAGAAAAAAATGCTCAGAGGCAGATTTTAAACAGTGATCTACAAAAGAGCTAGAAATGGTCCATAACAACCAATTACTACAGCTTCTTGTGCTGAGGTCACTTCTCCCAAGGTCAGGTGGGCTGCTCAAGGCTCCCCACTCCCACTGGTGAGCAAAGAAACTTCCTTCTATCCAAGTAAGATAATGGACAACACAGGAACTACACCACAGCCCAGAATACAGCAATGCCTGTAAACTGGTCTAAACTAGTCGAGGAAGGCGGGAAAACAAAGATTTTTTTTTGTTTTTTTGTTTTTTTGTTTTTTTAGTAGAAACACACAGAAAATGCAGAAACAGTGATAAATTAATTACACAGGCTAGCACACTTTAGTGGGCACCCTCCACTCACCTCACTTAGGTCTCTGTGTTAACTGCCATGCAACACCACTTAGTGGGTTTGCTCGATTCCCAACAGAATTAATTCAATGTATCCAGTTTCTATTTTTGGATGTCTGATTCCTGTCAACAGGTGTTTGATGGCTGCAGCTGCTGGAGAATTGCCGCACAACAATGTGCAATGCCACTTAGTGGGGTTTGTGTGGTGCAAATAGAATTCATTGAATTTATCTGGCTCTTATTTTTGACTGTCTGGGTCCTGTCCTGGATGGTCCAATTTTTCAGTTTGCACACTACCAAGATTTATGCAGATGAGATTAGCACAGCCAATATTGCCATTCATTTCCTCCATTCCCATGATTTCCCTAAGTACTGCATAGCACAGAGACTGGACTCCCCCCACCAAAAAAGACAAATAAGGAAAAAAGGACAAGTAGTTGAAATGAGGAAAACTTAATCTATAGCATACCCACTAGAAAATGATGGTTCATATGAGATATGACTACATAGATCTGGACTTGAGCTTTCACACCAATGAACCTTTAGAACAAAGGATGGGTGCCTTAGCCTTCTTTGCCACACAAATAGCTTTGCAGCAAGGAATTGAAATCATTCTGCACACAACCACCTGCAACATCATCGACAGTAATATGAAATCATACAATTGTTAGTAGTACATTTATTAGTTATGGATGTAGTGTACTAAGTGATCACACAATCTCTTATGAATATTGTTTGCAAATATGCAGCATTGTCTTACCTCTCTGTGTTTGTTGGTCATTCATCAGTTATCTGACCAGTAATCTGAAACATGTAATCTGTAAGCTATTCTATATCATTAGCTTGACCTAAGGTTAGGGCAGCTAGAATTTTATCAAAAGGACCCCACTTTTTGGGGTAATGTTCTTTAATGGAACTATGTTTATAAGCAGAGGATATCCTAGCTCATTAGTGGGTGAAATAAAGGCAGACGTTATTGCAAAAAGAAACAGGAATTTTTACTTTCCAGCTTTAGCTAATGTACCTGTAGACAATAATCTGGGCGTTAACAACAACAAGAAAGAAACAGAATCAGACATTTATTTACATTCTTTTATATCCATCTATAATTTGAACTATAATATGGTGATACGGATTTTAAATAAGAACTGGGTAATTCTAAAAGAAGAGAATGACATTCAACATTGTATAAAAGAAACCCCACACATTATTTATAGAAGAGAAAAAAAAAATCTGAAGAGTATTTTAGAGACTGCATCTAAGTTGCACTTTAATGAGGGCACAATATAATATATGGGAAAATGTGGGCACTGCTCTTTTTGTAAATGGATCCATACTGGGGAGCAATTTATTTGTTAGGGATTGACCCTTTCAGATAAAAGGAAAATTCGACTGTTGTAGTAATGATGTGGTGTATGCCAACTTGTGCCTGCATTGTAGCTGCTTCTATATTGGTACAACTGAGAGGATGTTAAAGGAAAGAATGTACAAATATTTTTATGACATCCGGAAGAAAAAAAAACATCAGCTTACTTTTAAAGCTGACAGATGGCCCGGACTCAACAAGAACATACCTATTGCTTGTTTGTTAAAATTAAAATCATTAATGAGATAAGTTCTTTATGATTTACAATAGTAAGATATGTTTAGCAATAATTTTGCTGTTATATATTTTTACCTTTTACTTATTTGTATAATTTAAGATTAAAAAAAGTAAGTGGGTTTTGTAAAGGGGTGATGATGTCTTTAACTACTTTTATTTTGGTTGCTAATCACCTGACATGTTTTTGCAGGATATTTAATTGTTAGGAAAACTAAGTTTGTTATATGAAGATGTTCTGACAAGTTTGGGATGAAAGTGCTTATTTTTTATTTTTTTAGACACTGTTTAGTGTTTTAATGTGGAAGACTAAATAAACTGTTCTTTTTAGCAGCCTGGCATAATTGTTTTAGGTGTACCAGATATGTGAGTTGTGGTAACTTCCATGTTTGCCAGCACATACATTCAAGATGATTTCTTTGCCATTACACATGAGTTGGCAGTTTGATAGAGTGGTAACCCTTCTGTTTATGTAAAGCCTGCACTGTTCCCCTGGTGGTGTCTTAATTTTTATATGTGTGCAATCTATGGCACCCAGTACGTCAGGGTAGTATGCTACAGGTAGAACTCCTACATATTTATTGCCCTCTCCTCAGGACTATGGTGAAAATATATGTAGTCACTGGCATGTTGGAGCACAGCATTCAAGAATTGATGAAGGATCCTTGATAACGATGCTGTGACACCCTCAGCATGTCCCCTGTTGGTCTCTGAAAGGCACATGTAGCTAAGATTCTAAGTGCTACATATACCTTTGTCTCCCCTAGGATGGGTTCCCCTCAGTTGGCCCTGGCTTTGAGTTGAGGACAGCAGAGGTCGCAGTGCTCCTGTAGTGTGTCCCTATTCACGCTGTAGTGCTCTACAATTTCCCCATCATGTAGGTTGGGAAAAACTAAACAGGGCATGAAACCCTTGTCCTTCTTGGCCTAGACCTATTGGCAGCAGCAGCAGCAGCATTGGCTTTAGCCTGTAGCACATGCAAATAAATTAAAGCAGCAGTATCCCCTAACATTTTTTCAGTGTAGACTCCTTTCCATGGCTATACTCCCAAAGGTTTTGGAATTCACAGGAGAAGCCAGCACAGAATCTACACAGTTAGTTTACAGCTTGTTGAATAGCTCCACCATCTTGAATTGGTTGATTAACATGCAGTTCAGCTGCTTATGTTGTAATTAGCATGCCACTGTGTTCACCTTGTTTGTGTGGTGGGGTGCACTTCTACACAGTGATTACTGAATCTAAAACTCTTTGTTACTGTGTAGAGTTTATTGAATCCCCCTGATCATCTATTATCTGCTGCACTCCCTCTGTATCTGAATATATCCATTTGGTATGCCAGTTGAAAAAATCTAAGGAAATTCAGTGGAGTTTATTTTACACGGTTGTCCATAATGATAGTGCTTTAAGTCTACTCAGTCAACAAATATATTTTATGTCCAGTTTCATTTTCACTTCCAAAGTGATTCTTTATAGGTTCATGCATTAGTACTAAGCTAACTGCTCTTGTGAGCCATTTTAAGCCTAGCCAATTATCCCTTGTAAGACTCAAACCCTGCACCCTGCACTTGTAAGGCAAGCACCTTAACCATTAGACCACCCTCCCAACCTCCTTTCATGTTTCCTTCCTAACTATTACACTCGGACTACAATTGCTAACTAGCACTCTGAAGCTGTCTTCCTGTTACTGCAAGTATCATTCCAATGCAAAAAATATCAGGGCTATTAATCAGTATGCTGCAGTTTCATCTAGGTGTGCTAGAATTTAATAGACGCTGTATCTATTTGCACTGATAGGAAGCTAATACAGCTGGGTGGCCTAATGAACCAGTCTTAAACAATGCAGTTATCCTTTCAACACCCACCTTTCTCAACCCTTATTAATAGCTCTAACACTTGTCCAATACCTTAACTCTCCCTCCACCTTAACTTTCTTTCTCTAACAGCTATCCTCCCTTCTCAATAGCCTTCATCCATCTCATCTTCACCACAGTCTGCCTAAATATCACATTTGCCACTAACTCTCCCCTCAGCCATTCTACAGAACACAACTTCCTATCTTCATCCATGCTATATTCATCACGATCTGCCTAAACATAATGTCAAGCCATCAGCTCACTCCTCCGTCACCGTACAAAACACGGCTCCTCTATATGTCTTCCTCAAAATAAATCAGCTTATCTTTATATTCTGTCTCTTAAACCACTGTACTCTATCACACTTCCCACACTGTTAGCTACTTCAGTTACTGCTGCTTCACTCTTCCACTCCACTCTCATTATTCATATACCTCATAGAATTTGGTAGAACCAGTCCTACCTCGTTACCCCTACCTACCCCCTTTCTCTTTCCTCATATTGATCCTCTAATAATGCTCCACTCTCTCCTTCTTTTCACTACTCCACATATATCCAAAATACTCTACGCATCAATCACCGACCTTTTCCTAGCACACAAACACACTGCCAAACACTAATTTGTTCCTTTCCCAAGAGCCGCAAGATTATATTAATTTATCTTTATCCACTTATTCAGGAAAATGTACCTAGATCCAAGGCCTGGATTCCAATTATGAACTCCACTTTATATTTTTAAACACACATTTCTATACAAATACTCCCATGCCTTTCTCAATACGGCAACATCCATCCCAACCCTGACTCAAAACATTAAACACAGAACTCAGTCAGAACTAACAACTGTTCCTCAGATAAATTACAAGACCATTCACACCTAATTGGCCTTCACCTTTGAAAAATAAACCTACACCATATTCTCATAAGATAATAAAGGAATGCATGGATAGACCATCACACACCAGACATCATTCTAATAATTGAAACATGGCTAAAGCAACATATAAGGCATGAAGAAGCTCTCTTAACAGGTTTTAATTCATTGAGATTAAACAGCAAAACCAGAAAAGGTGGTGGAGTTGACATTACCTGCCGTAATACACTAGATTTCTTTTTCCATCCCACTAGCCCTCCACCATTCAGCAACACCAAAATCCTTATGTCAGCATTCATAGGTTCAAAAGTTCATAGCTTTATAGGTATATACTATGCTAATGACCACTGTGCCCTTTATAAGCCTAGCCAAGAATTCCAACTGCATTCATCTCAACCTCTTAGAGCAAGAAATCTGGGCAAAGGCATAAATAATGGGGAGAGGGGGCAGAGACCCAGAAATAGGGGCAGGTTTTAAATACTACTCTCACAAATATAAAAAAGTTGTTAGATTAACAGGTTTTGCATTAGCGTGAATTTTTTTTTCTCAAAAAATTTTTTTTTACAAGAGGGTAGAGAGACCAGCTATGTTATATGGGTCTGAGACAGTGGCATTGACAAAAAGGCAGGAGTTTGAGCTGGATGTGGCAGACTTAAAGATGTTAAGATTTGCACTGTGTATGACAAAGGTGGACAGGATTAGGAATAAGTATAGTAGAGGCTCAGCCCAGGTTGGAAGGTTCGGAGACAAAGCCAGAGAGGCAAGATTATGTTGGGTTGGACATGTGCTGAGGAGAGATGCTGAGTATATTGGGAAAAAGATGCTAATGATGAAGCTACCAGGTAACAGGAAAAGAGGAAGGCGTAAGATAAGGTTTATGGATGTGGTGAGAGAAGACATGTAGGTGGATGGTGTGACAGAGCAAGATGCAGAAGACAGGAAGAAATGGAAACAGATGATCCGCTGTGGCGACCCCTAACGGGAACAGCCAAAAGAAGATGATGAAATACATTTGAATGAATCCCATATTTATACATAACATCTTAAATAACTAGGTACGCTATTTACATTAGCCAGACAATATAACAGATCTTAATGTATACAGTTACTTTATAAGTATGTCCAATCCATTATCAGAGTGTCTGATCAATTATTGTATAGTGTCAATCAACGATAAGACTTTTCTCCAAAGGTTGTTGGTAAATAGCTTTGGATAAATTCTTAGTTCTTTAATTTTAATTTCCAATAATGCTGTGTTCTTCAGTAGGCTGTAGAAGTCTTCCAAAGTTGGTATTGTGTTTGTATTCCATCTTCTTATTATACACTTCCTTGAAATTGCAAGTATAGTCCATACTAGATACATGTTTGACCTATTCAAATGAGGACCTTCGTTCATGTTTAATAACACAAGAGCATTAGTTAAATAAAATGATTCATTAAATGAAGCTTGTAGAAAGTTATTAATACCATTCCAAAATGGCTTGATTTTGACACAATCAAAGAAAATGTGGTTCCAATCTGCATTGTGTACTTGCTCACATCCCCAACATATTCCTTTTATGGAAAAACTAATTTTACTGATTGAATCTGGGGTTAAGAATGCTCTGTGCAAGCATTTCCAATTAAAACTTTCCAGCATTGTGTAAAAGATGTATATTTTATCGATGATAAGATATTTGTTTTAATATCTTCAGTTAACTGTAATGAGTGTCCTTTTGTTTTATATTTCCAATATGAGGTTTTGGGTGTTATTTTATAGTTTATCAATATTTTATAAAACTTTGAAATACTGTTTCCCATGTCAAAGTCATTATATATGATTTCATATATGAGTGTGAATTTTTTTGAAGAGTATGAAGTCTGAAACATAAACATCTGTCATTATTTTCTAACTTCAATCCTCACTGATTTACCAATGATTTGCAACAAACCCAAATTTTGTGAGGAATAGACCAAAACTATGAGGTAAAAATCTGGACACTCTCCCCAAAAATCTGGACATTTGAGATTTATGCCCAATTGAATTCCACATATTTTATTTATTTTAAGGGGTTTGTGTATGCTAGGGCAAGATTTACAGGCTGCTTCTTTTCATTCGAGACATAGGTGCTATGCCTGGGGTGTATTTCTGATTTCCCATCCAATGGTGTAGGTTTCTCTTGAATAGAGTTGGGGAAGAGCTCTGCTTCACATGGATGGGAAGCCTGTTCCAAAGAAGGGAAATTCTCTGAAACATACACCTGTCCCTCCAACATGTCCTGTTTATGTCATGAGCAAAGTTTAAATCCCTAGATTGAGCAATTCTGATAATATTCATTTTGCAGGTATGCAAAAAGCCCATCAGAGTGGGATCCAAGGATGTCTTGAATGCCAGGCATAGCTTAACTTTCAACAGTTTTGAGGTGATCTGCATAGAACATGCTGCTTGCATGCTGTATTCTTTTTGTGAAAATACATTGTGGATGTTGCATTTGTAGCATATGCCTGGTCAGAGGCATACTGAAGGGGGCATTATACTCAATGATGGGCCTGATGAGGGCCAATTACAGTGGAATGATGACCTCCATGAAGCTAGATGCCATGCCCTTGCTTAAAAGTTGAGCAACATAGAATTATTTCCTTACTACCTTAGACGTGTGCAGAGTGATGACTGTTACAGCTCTCCACTCAGATGGCACATTTAAGCAGTGGAGCCTATGGCTGGCTAAACAATGACTCCAATGGTCCAGATATAGGTTCATAGGTTCATACTAGACTATCTGCCCTAGGGCATTTATAAGCCTAGCCAGAGTGTGTTTGGCTTTCGCCACCCATTTTAAATGAATTTTGCTATGCCCTTTTTCGAGGTTAGTATACTGTGCCTCTGTCTAACAGTGACACAGAAGTGATACCCGGGGTAAACCTACGATCTCCCATCCACTCATCAAGATTCCTGTTGAATAGAGTCAATGAGGGACTCTGCCTAACCTGGACTGGGATTTTATTCCAGAGTGAAGGGAGCCTCTGGGTTATGAATCTGACCCTCTGGCATGTCCTATTTATTTCAGTGCTGAGGTTCAAGTCTCTTGAGCGCGTAGCTCGATGGGGTTTGGATATTCTGAGGTGCAGCATGTCCATTAATTCCGGGTTGGACATGGCTTTATACGTCAGGCACAGTTTGCCTCTGAGCAGGCGGTATTGTACTGAGTAGAGCTGGAGTTTTTTTAACCGGGCAGCATATGACATCTGTTTGAGCCCTTTGATCCTCTTGATGAGGTACTTTTGGGGTCTTTCCAGTTGCTGCAGGAGTCTGGTAAGGTACATCCCAAAAGGGGCATTGTACTCAATTATGGGCCTGATGAGGGATGAGTAAAGATGCACGATGACCTCCCCTGATCTAGATGTGAATCCCTTCATGATTAGGTGGGTTATATAAAATGTTTTTCTAACCACTTTGGCCACGTGGTTTTCAAATGAGAGATTGCTATCAACTTGGGTCCCCATGTCCCTAATTACTTCTTCCGTACTTAATGGATTACCACCTATGTGGTAATTTGTGGGCATTTTGTTTTTGTGAAAGGGGATGACTATACACTTTTTGGCATTTAGCTTGAGGCCATGGCTCTGGCACCACTTGTCTGTTTCTATGAGGCCCTTTTGTAGGATGCTTATGTCGGCTGGAGAGTCGATTATGGTGCCTAGTTTGCAGTCATCTGCGAACTTGGTCAGCCACAGTCTTTCCGTGTTGGCCTGTACCTCCGAGAAATATATACAGAACAAGAGAGGTCCCAGGACTGAGCCTTGTGGGACGCCACTCGTAACTGGTTTGGAGTCTGACATGGCTCCAGCAATTCTAACCATGTGGGTTCTGTCCTTGAACCAGTTTGCAACCCATCTAGTAACATAGGGGTTTATATTTAAGCTAGTGAGCTTATCTATAATGCCCAAGTGGGGTATTGTATCGAAGGCTTTTGCGAGGTCCAGGTAGGCTGTGTGAACCACCTTTCCCTCATCAATGGCCTTGGTAACTGTTTCAAAGAAATCAACCAGGTTTAAGAGGCAAGATCTGCCCTTAACAAAGCCGAACTGGGTAGGAACCAGTGTCTGTAGGTCCCCAATATCTTTATTTATGAGGTCCATGATGATCCTTTTCATAGCTTTGCAGACCAAGCTAGTCAGGCTTATGGGGCGATAGTTTCCACGATCCGTTGAGGCACCACCTTTGTGGAGAGGGACCACTGTTGCTGTACATCACTCTTTGGGTACATATTCTGTAGTAAGGCTGAGATTGAACAGTAGTTTTCTGTTTAGGTTTAGCTTTTCTTGAAGTTCATGTAGGATGCAGCCCGGGACACCGTATGGTCCCATTGATGCTGTGTTTTTTGCTTTGGAGAGGGTGGCTCTTACCTGAACATCTGAGATTTCAGGGGGACAGCACTCTGCTGGGATAGATATTTGCCCTATTGGTGGGGGGGGGGGGGGGAGAAGTTTGCACTGAACCTGTCAGCTAGGATGTTGGCAATGTCTGTGGGTTCGGTGTATTTTTTGTCATTTTGGACTAATTCTGAGCATATCTGGGAATTCCCACCCAGGTTCCTAACATAACTAAAGAAAGCCTTGTGATTATCCTTAGTGTCCTGTGCAATTTTTCTCTCGAAGCTGGTCTTAGACGATTTTATGAGTGCCCGTAGTTTTTTTGCTAATACTGATCAGAGATGCCTTCCCTTTTTGGAATTTTGCTCTATCATGTAGTAGCTTCCTTCTTCTATTGTATAGTTTGTTTATGGCTGGGGTCCACCAGACAGGACGCCTGCCTTTGGAGGATTGAGTCTTGGCTTTATTTGGGATTGCATGATCCATGCATTCCTGAAGGTGTTCATAGAATGCGTTTATAAAGGATTCTGCGGTCTGGGCCGTATTTTCCACAGGCCCGGGGACTTTGAAGGATTCCACCTCGGTTTTGAGGAGTGTGAAATTTGCTTTAGAGAAGTTTTTCACTGTGGTTTTCTGGGCAGGGGGTGGGGTCGGGATGTGAATATCCAGTGAGATTAGTTTATGGTCTGATCTTACCAGTGTGGGATACAATTCTGGTCTGGAGCATAGAGCCCCCATGTTGGTGATGATCAGGTCCAGTATGTTTTCCCCTCTTGTGGGAGTGGTAACAAGTTGTTCCATAGCATTTGAGTTTATAAACTCTAGGAACCTTTGGGCTAGGGTGTTGGAGCTAGAGTAATGCTCCCAGTCTATGTTTGGGTAGTCATATGTCATATTTCATGCTATTTAGGAGGCATCCTGGTTTATTATTGGTTCCCATCAATGCAATGTTTTTGGCCTCACAGAGCACATCTAGGACCTGTTCCTTAGTTGTAGTGTGTGGGGGTTGTTGGATGATATATACTTGGACAGTGTAGCCAGGGGAGGGAGGGTAAGAATGGAGGTGAACTGATGAACAACAGATTTGCTATGTCTTCCAGCTCCATGTGGGTTGGCCCATTTACAATCAGTTATGCACACTGCCGTGCCCTAGCATGCAAGTTTTTTTTTTTTTTAATCATGCGGGGTCTAGCACTTCCTAATATTGGCTTTTACTTTTTTTTTCTTTTGCTGTACAACTTGTTTCTGTTTAGATTCCACTAGGCAGGTTTGTTTGTTGAGTTAGTTTGGGCTTCCTTCTGGTAAGTAAATCTGACTCTGTGCATTTATTGACATGATTATACAGGGCTTCTGTGAAAAATTCCAAATAGGCAGTCATGTTCGCAGGGTTTGGGGTGGGGCTTGAAATTTTGACGGGTAATTATTTAGTAGTAGGAAGTTTCACTTAGGATAGCTGATAAATGTTACTGGATTAGCAAACTGAATAACCACACAACCATTTGAATAAGTGGAATTTACATACCTTCATGCATCAGTATTCCCATTGCTATATAATTATTTCACTGGGCATCAACTAAATCCACCAAGAAAATATAATCTCAGTAATTTTAATGTCAACTGTTGAACAGTAAACAAAGGCACCTCTAATATTGCTATGATCCTCTACAGATTTTCTCAAGTCATTTGCATCCCTACCACATAAAAACATGAACCGCAATATCACCATGGTTTGGATACTAACTACCCCAAGCAATATTACTACTCGTGCCTCCCACCTCGATACATTCAATGACCACACTGCCACATTTACCACCTTAACTTACACAAACAATTTCTGTATAACTAAGTCAGAAATTTAAACAATTCCAATAAAGGAAATTTGACCACAAACCTAAAATAATTAATCTGGAATCTATTACACACCATCACTTTAGATGGCATAGTGTCTTATTGAACATGACATTCCTAAATGATTTGTGCCTATATGCTCCATTACTCCAAAATGAATTAAAAGTACCCCAGCTCCATGGCTACGTAAACAAACTGCATTTCCCATGAAGTACAGAGACAAAGCTTGGAAATCCAGGTTACTGCCTTGCTCTCAAAAAATGATCATGGCTAGAATTACCCCGCTCATTACTTTCCTCAAAGCTGTTAACCACACATAAAGTCATCTACAAACCTGAGCTATGTCCTATCCTAAGCAACATTCTTCAGCATTATTCCCTAAAGTAACATTTTTATTTTGCTAACAAACTTTTCCTCTGCATAACTTTTTATTTATTATTACTGTGAATTGCAAAATAATGCTCTCCAGAATTGTATATAGTATTTACTTTGCTTTTTCTCATTGTTCTTTTTTGTAACATATATCTGTTATATCTCTGTGCCTTGCAATATTGTTGATTATTTTTGAAATGTATAATTTCCAACTGGTTTTAGGTAATGTCTTTGAAAAAAAATTTTTTCTCTGTTAAATGGAGCTTTTCTCCCCAGGCGTCTGCCGAAAATGGGCTCTTGTGTCTCACTCAGACTTTCCTAGTAAATAAATGTCAGTATATAAATAAATAAATAACAACTTCTCTGGAGACTCTCTAAATGCATATTTCTCAGTTCAGAACACCTTATCACTGAAACAAACAGTAACTATCTCTTTACGCTCCAACTCAAACAACACCCACAGAACTCATGGCTCTGCTCCCATTTCACACCAGGATAATCTTGCTAAAAGTACACCCAACTCCTAGCTGGTATTGCTTCTGTCTACTCTCAACTGCAACCCTGTGCATATACACTTTAATCCCTCTCATACTACAGGCCTTTCTCGCATTTCTCTCTTACTCGCCTCCAACTCAAATACCTGGACAAACTTTTCTATGATCTCTTTTTGCTCCCTTTCTACTTTATATTGCTATCCTTTCCCTTCTCTAATTTCAGATGTTTTGTTGAATTTTATTTTTTTAAGTGTCCTGCCTGTCTATTCTATTCTCCATTCCATTAAATCAAGACTGTTTCTACCTTACTTATTTCAGTCCTAATCTACACAACTGTCCTCCCCAACGTATAAATCCTTTCCTCATACTTTCCTCCTCCCCTTGTGCTGATGCATGCACTGGTACAATATAGGACATCTCAAAAAATGTCTCTGTTCATATTGTTGTGTACGCTTGAAAGACTGGCATAATTCTCACTTTTGGACCACTCTGTTACCATCTGTATAATAATACAAGTACACTTTATATTACTGAACTTTCGAAAATTACTTTATTTCACACTGTATTTTACGGCATTATCAATCTTGGGAAAACTAATGTATTTGCTTTATTATCTACTTTATGTTGTTTATGGTGCATTTCTCCACAGGCCTTCCCTGTAAAGGAGTGACATTTTTGACCAAGTCAGGCTATCCTGATAAATAATATCAATAAATAATAAGTAAGAAATAAATATCAGACCCAGACCATATAACCAATCTAGTAGTGGGCAGATTTTACTCAAACTTTACACTTTCTTCTCACCTATATTCCCAAATCACACAGCCATATCTATATCCTTCTCAAATCTCAAAACAACAAATTCTCAACGCACTATCCATGGTAAAAAACACTACCTCTACAGGGACCAATAAGATATCACACTGCCTACTGGCCAGCCTGACAAAGGATTTGTCAGACTACCCCTCAGTGGCTATTCAATATCAGCTTCCAAGCAGGTCTCATACTTGATGATTGGAGAATAATAACAGTCATTCCCTTGTACAAAGTTGGGGTGTCAATGGACTCAGGTAATTATAGACCCATAAGTCTGATTAACCACATATATAAAGCCATGGAAAGAAACATTATGGAATGAATAAGTAAGGACATAGATAACCTGAAACTCTCAACCCAAGCCAGTTCAGATTCATAAAGGGCAGATCCTGTCTACTAAACCTGTCTGACTTGTTTGAGAAGGATACTGAAGCAATGGATAAGGACAAATCAGTAAACACCACATGTCTATCCCTTGAAAAAGCATTTGACACCATCCCACACTCAAGTATTGTGGACAAACTCTCCCAGACTAAATAGAAATTACTATATAACTCATTCAATAGAAAGCTGGTCACAAATAGAATTCTGGAAATTATGGTGGGTAGTTCTACCTGCTCCAAAAGACCTAAGACTAGTAGTGTACCCTCAGGGTTCAATTTCTGGGCCACTTCTTTTTAGCAATATCTTCTCAGAGGCCAAAGTAAATGTTAAAGGTTTATGGCTGATCAAGTCTGCAGATGACTTTAAACTTTGTGCCATCATAAATTCCCCAGAAGATACCAATATCCTCCAAGAAGACCTTTTCCAAACAAATAACCGGCGTTGAATCATGGACTGAAACATAATGTCAAGAAATGTAAAATAGTGTCCTTTGGCAAGCATGACTTCCTTTGTAGCTATCACATCAATAGCACTCCCTTGAAAGTTGATCCTGTTGTCAGGAATCTGGGAATCTATGTAGATCACAAATTGTACTTTGATTACCATGTATCTGCTGTTGTAACAAAGCCCTTTTTCATAGAACAGTTTATATCTAAATGTGAGGTGGCCAGGTCCAGGGATTTAATCATTCCACTGTACTTGTCCCTGATCAGGTTGATGTTTGAGTATAATGCTCCTTTTGGTACATATCTGTTCAAACACATGCCACAACTAGAAAAACTACATTGCCCTCTCACTAAAAAAAAAAAATCAAGGCATGACCTATAACAAGTATGCAGTCTGCCTCAAAACCTTGCTGCTTTTCTCAGTATCATACAGGCTTCTAAGAGGTGATCTGTATATAGAGCTTCAACAGACCCTATCCTTTATGACATATTAAACATTTCAAAGTCAGTTGTTAGCATTAACACCTACTTTAAGAGATTGTAATATCTTTTTCAAAACAAATAGGACATGTTGCATCAAAGAGAATACCACTTCTACGAAATCATCTTCTACCGCATATAAAGCAAAATATTTTTTTGTTTCTATTAGAACATAATTTGTATGAATGGGTGGGAATCTATAAATTCAGCTCCAGTCTAGCATCCATTCCCCTAATAGATAGGGGGAACAACCAAATGTCTCCACATAACCTTATTCTTCTCACCTTTGTGTTGCTGGTACACAAAAACCTGGACGGACAAAAAGCTACCAAAGGAATATTTAGCTAGGCTTTTTAAAGAGTGTCACTGATAAATAATCTAATAAGTAGCTCTGAAGTTATGTTTCATTTCAAAAACATTATGATGTTTGCAAACTAAACAATGGTTGACTTTCTGGTGTCTCATAAGATGTCATGAGTCAAAGTTCAGTAGCAGCAGTCCTGTACAGAATTAAAGGTCTTGCTACTGCATGCCATCAGATTCCTCATATTCACCATGAATTATATATCTGAAAAGATATGTGAAGAGTTGCAGAAATAAAAAAAAAAATATGGATCTCAATGCTGAAGTTCTGTATAATCAATTATTAATGATAAACTGTAACAATCAAAGCTTTCAGGAATAAAACCTCCTTCCTCAATGCATATAAAAATAAACGGACATAACCCATTATTTTATACAAAGGACATGATTCTAGTAACAATCAGATTTGTTCCTATATAAGATTTAAATGTATTACTTACAAACATGAAGCAGAAACATCAGGAAAAAAATATCTCTTTAAGTTAATTCTTTATAGATCTTAAGCAACACCATTAATAAACATTGAAACTCCCCATTAATTCTCTAAAAACTTATAAAAACATACAAATATCATAATATTACTTCAAGTTAATTTATCTACTTTTTAAAATAGGTTTCAGGCTAACAGATGTGTTTGAACCTGGTTCTTTGTCAGCCTGTAACCTTGATCTTCTTCTTCTTATCCATTTATTAAGATATCACCCCCTCACTTTAGAAAAAAAAAATTGTATAGCCTTAAATTTAAATGCCTGAAGAACACCATTCTCTTTGACCTGTCTGGCTGAAGAATTGGTCATAACTCCTGTTCTTATTTCTGAAAGATGCTCAGAAATCCTTAATCTAGATTCCTGTTATATTTCCCAACATAAAAACACTTACAGTCACTGCAGACAGTATTACATGTGGTGAAAGAGTTAAACTCATAAAATATTTAATTATGGGATGTTCAGAAATAGTATCCACTAATAAGTGCTTACAAAAAGAACAGTTAAAGTATGATAAAGTTCCTTTTTTCTTAATTTCTTTACATTTAACCTTATTGTAATTCATTTCTTTATAACACATCCTTTGCTTAAGGTTATAATATTTCTTGTAAGGAAATTTTGGAGTCTTATCTCTAAATCTATTCAACACTGGCAAAGGGGTTCTTATCAGAAGAGCAAATGCTTAAATTAGCGAATGCTCTTATTTCAAACTTTAAAACTCGAAACATGAAAATGTCAAAGGCACAGAACATCAATTTTTTTCCCCAGGGAAAATAAAATCAGTGGGCCAATCTCCGGACTTTGCTGTTTTCTCCACTGTGGTGCAATCTCAGAGTTGGTATATTTAAGTTGGGGGGTTTGGGTGGCACAGCCCCTCACATCAGGTGGTGTTTAGTTTGCCTGTACATTGTTTTTATTTTTTTTTTGGATAGGGAAAAAATTTGCTAATCTGTTCCTTCAACATTTTAAGGTTTTGTGTTTTTAAGTTTGATAAAAGAGCGTTCACTATTTTTAGCTTCTGATCTTCTGATATAGACACCTGACAAAGCACTCAATATGCTCCAATTTTTTTCTTATTATACTGATAATATCATTAATAGTGGTACTATAGTGTGTTGTATACCTTACCTTATTATTCTACTTACTATTTGCCCTTAGATGATGTGGATGGGCAAAATATGATTTAGCTTGCCCGTCCCTTTCTTTAATAATGTAATCTGATGTCTCATTCAAAAGAAACTCCTCATAGATTCTTGCCTGAAATTCTTGTTGTACTACAGACAAGTGGTGATCAAATAACTCTGGATCTGTAATAAGTCTACTGGCTCTAAGAAATTAACATTTAACTATACCCTTAAATACACTCTTAGGTTGCATACTTCTCCTGTGAAGGAACCTATTTGCCTTGACTTCTTTACTAAAAATGCTAGTAGAAAGTACATCATTATATTTCTTTATCATTATATCTAAAAAAGTTCTTTCTACTTTAGAATATTTTAAATTTAAATTTCAGAAAGTCAGTTGTAGTGTTCAAAAAATAAACATATTCTACTGTTTATTTCATCCCCTTTCCAAATTAAATATATGTCATCAACAAAACATTTATAAAACAGAAAAACAGAACATTCTTGCTATAATTACCCAGAGAATTAAAAATATACATATTCTGACACTGATTCAGTGCTATATTGGCAAAGGTATTTGCCACTAACGTTCCCATCACTACACTCAATATTTGATGGTAAAATTGCTGTTTCAATAAAAAAAAGAATTATTAGTTAAGACAATTTCCAATAAAAGACAAATTATCTCAGTCTTCCTTCCTATGTAAGTAGTATAAGCAAATAAATATTCTGTAACTGCCTGAACCCCATCAGAGTTAGGATAACCATAAATAAAGAATTAACATCCACGGTTACAAAAATACAATCAATTTCATTATTATTTTTTGTACATTTCTAAAAAAAAAACAATCATATTATGTATAAAACATTTGACATCCTTCAACAAAGATTTCAATATTTCTTCTAAATATAATGAGATGGGCTCAGCACCCATCCTTGACCCAAAACTATGGGTCTCATAAGGGAGGGGGGGTTGATACTTATTTTTGTGGATTTTTGTCAACCCATATAATAGACATATAATTGGGTGTGCAACATTCAAAAAATTATAACTCACATGAATATCATTTTGAAGTTGCAGATCATAAAATAAAATCAATTACTTTATAAATAATATCATTCAAATTATACCTACTAATAACCTTAAATGGGTCTACATCACTTCACCTAACCCTAATTTGCCTAACAATGATTTCAGAGAGACCAAATCACCTAAACTTCACTTCACCTAAAGTTCATTTCACCTAAAACTCATTTTGCTGACAATTAGTACTGGCAGTCTGTAGAGCACTATAAGGCAAATGAAAGGTATATGTTCTTTTCTCCACTGTAGTGTGACCCTGGAGTTAGTATATATAGTTAGGGGATATGGGGGGTGTGGGGGTGTAGCCCCCCCCATCTAGTTTGATTTTATATCCTCTGATTTGGTTTTATATTGTTCAGTAAAACCAAACTAGGTGGGGGCTATGCCCCCCACACCACACTAACTATATATACTAACTCCAGGGGTGCAATACAGTGGGTTAAAGGACATATACCTTTTACTTGACTTACAGTGCTCTACAGACTGCCAGTACTAATTGTCAGTGAAATAAGTTTTAGGTGAAGTGAAGTTTAAGTGAAGTTTAGGTGATTTGATTTGGTCAATGTGAAATGAATGTCAATGTCACGCAAATGAGCTTTAGGTGAAGTGAAGTAGACTCCATTAAACATATTTATATAATTTGAAAACTCTAACATAGACCTCCTATGATCCTGAAAATTCATAATAATGGTAGCACTCCCTTTATCAGCTTGTTTAATGATTATATCCATACTCCTCTATAGAGCTATCATAAAATCAAATTATCTTTATATAAACTGATCTTTTAACCTTACTTGATTTCTCAAATAAATTATATATCTGTTGTTCAGACATTCTAAACTGCAGTTATAACAGGAACACGTACAGGAACAAAAGTACTTGAATGTTTACATCTCTGGGATTCATTGTTGGTGTCCTGAAATAATAATTTAAAATGTAAAGTCCTGGTAAATAATTTTAAGTCTGCTATGGCATCAGTAATAGAATCACTGGTACATGACACAAATTGTAGACCTTTTTATAATAATGAAACATCTGCTTTGTTTAAATTTAAACTGGATAAATTTACATCTGGAACATCATTCACCTCTTCACTGTAGACCGGCTATTGAGGCCCATTGTATCTTGGTCTTACATCTCCTTCTCCTCTTCTGTCCCTGTCCTTTCCTCATGATATGTCTCGTCTCCTTAACTCCACCTTCTCTGGTAGATTTGGTTTCACTGCAGTTAATACATAAGAGAAACCTTACTCCTGGTTCATGCTGGTCACCAAAACAGTTTCTGTAGGTTGCAACAAATTTGACTGTTGATTAATCTCATTAAATCCAACATGAGATGGGAGATTGCTATCATGATTCCTGCTTGCAACATTTGAATTAGTGGCATTTGTAACAGGAGCAGGCATATTAAATACACTTGTATAATCAAGTTTGTACATAGATCTACTGGTCACGTTTTTATTTGATATATATATATATATTCTCTTTTGGCCATAAAAAGATGTTAACTTTTCAAAACCATTCAGATCTCTAGAAAGTGTACGCTTCTTAGACTGCTCTAAATGTTGTCCATATAAACTCAGACATTCAAGCGTATCATTATAAAGATGCGACTGATCTTTAAAACATGCCATATTTACAATACTATCTTCCAATGAAACAATATCATTTTGCAGATCTCATTCACTAACAGCATATAGTCTGCACTGATCTTCAAATTAAGTTCCTGTGGGTTCTTTAACAGAACAGGATAAGCATTCCCATACGTTGGCATCTTTAAAATCCTTAATCTTTAAGGCACAACTCCCAGTTCCATATATGTCTGAAAAATGAAGAGCTGCCATTGCAGATGTTTAAGTTTGCACTTTTTTCTCTAAGAACAGAAGCTGTTGCACAAACGTACCTTTCTGGCCAACTTCACTGGGTTCAACAGAAGATAATACATTAGACATCGCTGATTAACAGGAGATTTGAACAAATCAACAAAATTACATTAATGCGATGTTTTGCTGCAGGCATATGGTGATTCAATGCTAACTGCATCTTGGGAATGAATTCAATATTCTCAGTACACTGGCGCTCAGCTACACATCAACACAACAACTCAAAAGTAATAATTGGCAGCAGGTACAAGCTGAGTAAATGAAATCAATGATACCAAATACCAACAAATGTAAAACCAAAAAAGAAAAATGATTGCAACGCCAAAGTTCTAGATAATCAATTTCTAAATATAAACTGAAACAAGCAAAGCTTTCAGGAATAATCCTTTTCCTTGATGCATATAAAAATAAATGGACATAATTCATTGATACAAAGCACAAACAAAAGAAGGTAATAATGCATAACTTTTCAAAAGATGGCCCAGTAAAATAGTGAGAGGAAGGCAGCATCACTTGTTAGCTTCATAATTGACAAGACACACTTTGCTGAGACATACTTTGCTTTCTTATTCACACACCTGGTTCCATCCCACTTCCATTATATATGTAATTAACATCCAGTTAACCTGACCTCTTTATCTGAGATAAAACTGTCCAGTAGCTAATCAATCCACAAATTACTCACATCTTAACTGACTTATGCAGTGCCAAGCAAAGCAACTACTAGTAAGGTGGAACAGTATGTTAGCAAACAAAACAAGAAATTATGCTTTAAAAGAAACAGGTGTTGGTCATAGATTTTTAATTATTACAGTGTAAGTAATAAGTCATTTGTGCAGCATGCAAATGTTTTTATTTATGGGTATTTCTATTTAAAATATAAGTACTAAAACCTTAATGGAAATGTATGGCTAGGGCTTATAAAGATCCTCATGGTTCAATAACCAACTACCTATGAACCCATGGCAATTTAAAATCTTAAGTCATATATTAACAATAAGTATTAAAACAGCATATCTGGAAAATTTTAGATACTGCAAAACAACTATACTATGTCAAGTATTATACAGCAACCAGACAGGTGAAATCCTTGGTTACAGTCAGGGTATCCTACAGGGCTCTGTCCCAGACCCTTACTTGTTTAGATTGTATCTTTCAGGCCTAAGTTTTTCATCTGAGGTGTTCTACTATCTATATGCAGATGATCTGAAATTGGGTAAACTGATTACATGTGTTACAGATAAGGCATGTCTGCAAAATAACTTGACTAAATTGGACCATTTGGGCACAGGAGAAAAATATGCTGATAAATACATAAAAAAACTAAGCATATGAGATTTCGGAGACATACATTGAAAGGTGAATATTTAATACAGCACACAGTGATTGAAACTGTAGATTCATTTAAGGATCTGGGTATATGGGTAGATTCAACTATGAGTTTTTCTAATCATGTCAACCAATTGGATCATAGGTTCATAGGCTGGTACTAGACTATCGGCCCTAGGGCCTATAAAAGCCTAGCCATAACAATTTCCTGGCTATTTCTTCCCACACTATTTACTTCCCTGGAACCCTGTCTAGCAGGGCGACTGACGTGATCCCTGGGGTGAATTTCCTTTCTCCCATCCAGTCATCAAGGTTCCTTTTGAAGAGGGCCAAAGAGGTGCTCTGCTTGACATGTATGGGCAGTCTATTCCAGAGTCTGGTGAGTCTCTGGGTCAAGAACCTATCCCTCCAGCATGTTTTGTTTATTGTGATGACAAGGTTTAGATCCCTGGAGCGTGTAGCTCTGACGGATTGAGATTTCTTTAAGTGTAGCATGCCCAACAGCTCTGGGTTTGACATAATGATGGTTATAGAACTATAGGTTGCATAAAAAGATTTATAAAGTCTAGGAAACCAAAAATAATAAAGTCATTGTTTGTTAGTTACATTAGACACAAACTTGAGTATGGAATAACAATATGGAAACCCTATAAGAAAGCAAGCATGAGTAAACTGGAAAGAGTACAGCAAAAATATACCAAGGGCATCCATGGATGTGAAAATTTAAGTTATTATGAAAGACTAAAATATCTGAACTTGTACAGTGTCTGTTACAGATCTCTATCTTATTCAAATATATAGGGCATTTAGAGACAACTATATCTGGGAATGTTTGGGGTTATCAAAAAGTTCAAGAGAATCATCAAACAACCTTTGTGGAAGATTCTATAGGAATGAGAAGTGTACTAATTAGTTCTCTGACCGAGTAGCTGATGCTTGGAACAGATTACCTAATTACATTAAAGCAAGGACTAGTTTAGATATTTTCAAGAACAGCCTGGACACTTACTATGGCAACAAGTGTTTTGCTATATTGGCAAGCTAGAAGGCCATTAGTGTCTGTGCTTGAAATATTTGTTTGTATGTATGTAGGCATGTAACATTTATTGTAGCTTTGATATGCTTGGTGCCATAGTTCACAGAAGAATGCATTTTGTTATAAACAAGATTAACAAAGATTCTTAAAATGAAGTGTGGACTCTAACCCTGGACTTTATGGCTGCACTAACAGGAATGCAGATATTAATTATTCACAAAATCAACAAGAAACAAAACCAAATATCAGTTTCCTTTTACACAGAAATGCTTGCTTTTAGCACTTATCTTAGCGTCTGCAGCAAGGTAAATATTTAACATTCTAATTTTACAGTAGAACAAACCCAAGTGCTTATTGGAAAGAACTTGATTAGAACACTTTTCCTTTTGTCACTGAGAAATCTAAGATTCAGTTTATTACATTGTTGCCAGGATACAACGATGCATGTGAAGTCACCAGGTATTGAGATTTACTTAACTCACTCTAGCCACCACAGTGAATACATTTACAAGAAGATATAACATTTAAACCTGTGCTTTGACAAATTAGTACACAAACCAAATTCATCTCTTTTCAGGTACATTGGTGTAATATAAAACAATCAGCTCTTGGCAGTAGAATAAAGGCCCTGCTTACTAAATATAGTAAACAAAATAAAGATGTGTTCCTATAGTGTTTGTTAGGCTTTAAGTTGTCTTTAAAAGAACATGAAATCCTGCTAGAATGATTTGTTTGTTTGTGTCTTTCGGCTTTTCCCAGTTAGGGATTGCCACAGCGGAACTCCGGTCCGCTAATGACTGGTAGTGGATTTTTACGTATTGGGTTACCAGCCCTGATGCACAACCTTCAACGAAGGCACACCCCATACACGTATGCCTTCACACAGAAGACGCTCTAGCTGAGAGTCGAATGGGACAATGTCTTGCTATGAGGCGACAACGCTACCGCAGCAACACCACAGCAGTACGAAATCCTGCTAGAATGATAGAGATAAAAATCAGAGCATATAACTTCTGTTGTTTTCTGAGCTATTATCGTACATGCATACATGACCCACTTCATCATTAGCATATATGAGTGAGAGTGTGTGTGTATGTGTGTGTGTGTGTGTGTGTGTGTGTGTGTGTGTGTGTGTGTGTGTGTGTGTGTGTGTGTGTGTGTGATTGTGTGTATACACATGCATGCATTTGTATGTAGTAGGTTTTTCCAAATCAATATTTTCTACAGTGCTGTATCTACTGGTTGTTATTAATGTTCATATAAATTCTTCTTTTATTTGATGGTGGAACCTTAAACAGTTAATATATTACAGTACACATTCTACAGATAGTGCTGTGCATTACTAGAATACAACAAATTAAGGGCTTTCTCATAGTTGTGAAATCACCTTATATTTTGCTGTACTTCTCTGCTGAGTGTATTATTGTTTTATATTTTCTCCCTGGGCCTCTTCTAAAAAGGGGTATTTTATGTACCCAATCAGACCATCCTAGTAAAAAATAAATAAATGCATTTTAGGAGCTGTAAAGCTTCTCACAGTAAGATGTTCAATAAAACAGTCTTAGCAGTACAAATATATATATATATATATATATATATATATATATATATATATATATATATGTGTGTGTGTGTGTGTGTGTGTGTTGTAAAGTGTAAAGCGAAGAAGGAAATATGCCTGCTTTGATTTTAAAAATCCTAGATAAAGTGAAAAAGCTAAAGTCAATGCTCTGCCTATAATGGAAAAACTAAGAGGATAGTGATGTGTTACAAGTTCAATTATGCTGTCGCTGTTGACTCTGTGACAGACAAATCAGTAATGTACTTTATTTTTGTCTCAAAACAAAGTAAAGGTTTTGCAGACACCTAGTGTTCTATCTCTTTTTTTATCTGTGTAGAAACTATCTTTTACCCATACCAAAAGAGAACCATTTCCTCTATCTTTTGGTAGGAGGACTGTCTAGGATCATAGTTATATGATCTTGAATGAGGTAACCATTTACCAGTTGATATAATATTGTTAAATTTATGCAAAATTAAAAAAAATTAAATGAAAATGTGTTCTGCTTGGATAGATTGTTTAAATCTTTATTAATAAGCATGTCTGCATCTGGATAAAATACCTCTTAAATCCGTTGCTCATTCATGTTGGAAACTACAAAAAATATATTTTTGGGTGCAAAAGTCATAAATCAGGGAAATGTTTAAATATTACACTAATTCATTTAAAAAGTTAATGAAATAACATATTGCATCAGCATGCATTGTCTGATTAAGAAGTATAAAAATATAACTGTCGTTCATTATTGACTGACTGTAACCTGACTGCAATTAGAAATTTACAGAAAATCAAACATTTTACAACAAACAAGGTGAAAATATGAGCCAAAATTAGGGAGGTTCTGCAAAAGAATGGACAACTGAGAGATATGCAGAGTAAGACATGGATGAGTTATAGGTCATTTTCTGTGAAAATATGTAACAAATCTTCTGGGTCATATAAAATAATTTAAAATATTTATCAGTATGCTATAAGAATCCATTTTAGGACCATTGTTGATTTTATAAGTTCATAGGTTCATAGATTCATAGGTGTTTACTAAACTAATGAACACAAGGGCCTTTTTAAGCCTAGCCAAGCATCCCAAATCTTTGACAAGTTCTGATACCCTTGATAAGTGTAAGCATGGGCCTGGGAGATGAACCATTTATAGGTCACCTGTTTGCATTAGAGACATAGGTGCCAAACTAGGGATGAATTTCCGGTTTTCCATCCGATTGTCCAAGTTGTACTTGAATTGGGTTAGGGAGGAACTCTGCTTCACATAGATGAGGAGCATGTTCCATAGATGGGGTAGTCTCTGAGATACATACCTATCTCTTCAGCAGGTCCTATTTATATCACAAGCAAGGTTTACATCTTTAGAACAGGTAATTCTGGTTCTGTTTGTTTTGTGGATATGCAGGATGTCCATCAGAGTGGGTTCTCACAATGCCCTGTATGCTAGGAATAGATCTCCCCCTCAAAAGCCTGTAGGAGAGAGAATACAGGGATAGGGCCTTGAAGCAGTCTGCACAGTACACATTACTTATGCCCTGTATTCTTTTAGTGAGGAACCTCTGTGGACGTTCCATTTGTTGGATATGCCTGGTTAGGCAAATGCCAAAGGGTGCACTGTACTCAATGATAGGTCTGATGAATGCCGAACACAGTGGAACAATGACTTCCTTGGACATAGATGTCATACCTTTGTTTATGAGTTGCGCAACATAGAATGATTTCCTCACCACTGTAAATATGTGATGATCAAAGGGTAGATTACTATGTGTGTCCCTGAGTCCCGGACTACTGGGTCGACTCTAAGGGGTGTGTTGTCAATATGGTTACCAGGGATGGATGACTTCCCAAAGGATGCTATTATGCATTTCTTGGCATTTAGTTTTAGTCCATGGCTTTGACACCAGTTATTTATTTGTGTCAGCCACCCCTGGAGAACATTTGTGTTAGTGTGAGATTCAATGGCAGTTCCTGATTTGCAATCATCTGCAGATTTAGTCAGCCAGAGACCACTAACATTAGCCTTGACTTCCGAGAAGTAAATGCTAAAAAAGAGTGGTACAAGGACTGATCCCTGAGGAACTCCACTTGTGTCTGGCCTCTTTGTAGAGGTGTGCTCCCCAGTTCTAACTTCCTGGGTCCTGTCTGTGAGCCAGTCGGTTATCCACTGGGTGACATGTGGGTTTGTACAAAACCTCTTGAGTTTATCAACAATGCCTGAGTGGGGTATAAATGTCTTGGCCAGGTTAAGGTAGGCAGTGTGAATGATTTTTCCCTCATCCATTGCTTTGGTGACCTTCTCAAAGAAGTCCACCAGGTTGAGTAGGCATGATCTGCCCTTGACAAAACCAAACTGGGTTGGGTCCAGTGTTTGGAGGCTTACTATATCTCTGTTGATCATCTCCATGATAATTCTTTCCATGGCTTTACATATAAGTGAGACTTATGGGTCTGTACTTTCCAGGGTCTGTAGATGGCCCACCTTTGTGCAGAGGGATGACTGTTGCCGTTCTTCATTCATGAGACATGAAGCCTGTTTGGAGGCTACAGTTAAATAATAATTCAAGAAGCCCTAATAGGTCATGTTTCATGATATTTAGAAGGCATCCTGGGATATTGTCTGGGACCAATGATGCAGTGTTCCTGGTCTTAGAGAGAGCATTAAGGACCTGTTCCCTCATTATAGTAGGGGAAGTTATTTGATGATATTTCCTGAGAGAAGGTTGAGGGGGAGAAAGGAGTAAAGTTGGAGCTCAATTTATCAGCCAGGAGGTTCGCTATATCTTCTGGCTCAGTATAGGTGGCTCCATTTACAATGAGCTCTGCACACAATTGTGCATTGCCTTTGCGGTTGCATACATAGCTAAATAATGCTTTGTGGTTGTCCTTGGCCTGGGAGGCCAAAATTACCTCAAATTACCTCAAATTTGGCTTTGGTAGATTTTATTTGTCCTCTGAGTTGTTTGTTTAGTTTGATGAGACTGCTTTTATCCTGCTGGGGGCTGCACCTCTTAATTTTTGCCATTATTTTCTTCCTCCTGTTATACATCCAATTGATTTTGTGATTTTACCAGGGTGGCTTGTTTTTTGAGTTAGTTCTGTACTTCTTCCTGGTGGGTACAGCTGCCTCTATGCAGCTATTAACATACTTGTACATGGTTTCTGTGAACATTTCTGCATAGGCAGACATGTTCTCGGGGTTTATAGGGGCTTGAAATTTTGTCAGGTTCTCACTTACTAGCAGGAGGTTAGTCTTAGAATAGTTCCTGAATATTCCCAGTTGAGCTGGGGGTCCAGGTTTTATTTTTACTTCAAAGGAGACCATTTTGTGGTCTGACCTTACCAGGGAAGTCATTACATCAGGTTGTTTGCAGCACTCTCCCAAGTTATTGAGGACCAGCTCCAGTATGGTTGCACCCCTGGTTGGTGTATTGACTATTTGGTCCAGGGAGTTTGTGTTTACAAAATCCAGGAATTTCTGTGCATGTACGTTTGATGTCATATAGGATTCCCAGTTAATAGTGAGGTAATTAAAGTCACCAATAATTATGGTATTGGGTTGAATGGTTAGTGTTTCTATTAAGTTTAAATACATGGTATGGGTTTCCTGGGTCATAGAGGGGGACCTATAGCTTGCAAGGA
The DNA here is from genome assembly GCF_019279795.1 of Protopterus annectens. Taxonomy (NCBI): domain Eukaryota; kingdom Metazoa; phylum Chordata; order Ceratodontiformes; family Protopteridae; genus Protopterus; species Protopterus annectens. The sequence goes on from NC_056726.1 coordinate 1,691,880,896, forward strand.
AGTGGTATTGGATTTTACCTATGGTGATTTGAACATGGAGCATTTCAAGTGCATTGCCCTGTTTGACCAGCCTAGAAGTATATATTTTTTTGATGTAGAGAGAAGACAGCTCAACCTTTAGTCCCTGTCTGTGAAGTAGCTGGTCTAAATGTATGGAAGGCATTGTAACCAGTGTTGGTTTACTCTCCATGGCTTTAAACCACATCTCAGAGACTATACAGATATCAGCATTCTCTAGGGTAAAGAGAGCTTCCAGGGAGTGGAGTTTTTTTGTTTAGGTTCCTAGCACTGAGCAGAAATACCTTTAGGTTTACTTGGTTTTGATTCGCTATGTCGGAAGTACTTTCAGTTTGGCTTTGCCTAAAAAAGGCGCTATGGTGGAAGACAATGTTTTAGCTAATATTCAAAAATCTAGAGGGGAGAGGTGCAGACCATCCATGGCAAAGCAGCATGGTCTGTTGACCATCTCCTTCCATGCTGACAAATATTGCACCCCTTAGAATGACTCCAGAAACTAAGCCAATTATTAAAGTCAATCATATTTTGTTCCTATTGTGGCATCATCCTTGGAGAAGGTAAAATGTTGCTCAGTGCTAGGCTCATATCAGCCTGAGACACATATTCCGAAAGCTCTATGATGTCTCTCTTCATATAGTCTAGGGAGGTACGTCTCAGGTCATTTACTCCCACATGGACTATGACTGAGTCATATTGGTAATTGTGGTCCAATGACCTGAGTGCATATGTAATGTGTCGAATCCTAGCACCTGATAAGCAACTGACCATAACTTTCTCCTTACCCAGCCGAGTGAAAGGGATATCCTTGTGTCTTACAATGGAGTCTCCAATAACTAGAATGGTGGATTGTGTGGTGGCTTGCCTTATGGGCTTAGAGGTAGAGGCTCCATGAGATGTAGCTCTATGTGTTGATGCGGGTGTTGTTTTGAAAGAGTGTGTGTTTGGGGCTGCTGAGGGCATTTCTTATGTGTACTTTGTCCATTGTACTTTTTATTATTTATTTATTTATTTGTGACTACATAGAAAGTGAAAATATGGTCTGGATTAGGAAAAAGTACAGGTGACTGCAAAATGTTTAAAAGACTGATATGAAATTGATTAATGCTGACATTACTTATATTGTGTTTAAAAACAAATATCAAACACTGTTTACTTCTTTTAGCAAAAACTTACAATGTTATAAAGGATATACTTTAGGTGGTTCATTTATACATTAATCATTTTTGATAGGTTCATAGGTTCATAGGTTCATACTAGGCTATCTGCCCTAGGGCATTTATAAGCCTAGCCAGAGTGTGCTTGGCTTTTGCCACCCATTTTAAATTAATCTTGCTATGCCCTTTTTCGAGGTTGATATACCGTGCCTCTATCTAACAGTGACACAGAAGTGATACCCGGGGTAAACCTATGATCTCCCATCCACTCATCAAGATTCCTCTTGAAGAGACTCAATGAGGGACTCTGCCTAACCTGGACTGGGATTTTATTCCAGAGTGAAGGGAGCCTCTGGGTTATGAATCTGTCCCTCCAGCATGTCCTATTTATTTCAGTGCTGAGGTTCAAGTCTCTCGAGCACATAGCTCGATGGGATTTGGATTTTTTGAGGTACAGCATGTCCATTAATTACGGGTTGGACATGGCTTTATATGTCAGGCACAGATCGCCTCTGAGCAGGCGTTATGCCACTGAGTAGAGCTGGAGTTTATTTAACCGGGAAGCATATGGCATCTGTTTGAGCCCTTTGATCCTCTTGGTGAGGTACTTTTGGGGTCTTTCCAGTTGCTGCAGGTGTCTGGTAAGGTACATCCCAAAAGGGGCATTGTACTCAATTATGGGCCTGATGAGGGATGAGTAAAGAGGCACGATGACCTCCCCTGATCTAGATGTGAATCCCTTCATGATTAGGTGGGCTATATAAAATGTTTTTCTAACCACTTTGGCCGCGTGGTTGCCAAATGAGAGATTGCTATCAACTTGGGTCCCCAGGTCCCTAATTACTTCTTTTGTACTTAATGGATTACCACCTATGTGGTAATTTGTGGGCACTTTGTTTTTGCCAAAGGGGATGACTTTGCACTTTTTGGTGTTTAGCTTGAGGCCATGGCTCTGGCATCAGTTGTCTGTTGCTATGAGGCCCTTTTGGAGGATGCTTGTGTCGGCTGGAGAGTTGATTATGGCGCCCAGTTTGCTGTCATCTGCAAACCTGGTCAGCCACAGTCCTTCCGTGTTGGCCTGTACCTCCGAGAAATATATACCGAACAAGAGAGATCCCAGGACTGAGCCTTGTGGGACGCCACTTGTAACTTGTTTGGAGTCTGACATGGCTCCAGCAATTCTAACCATGTGGATTCTGTCCTTGAGCCAGTTTGCATCCCATCTAGTGACATAGGGGTTTATATTTAAGCTGGCGAGCTTATCTATAATGCCCGAGTGGGGTATTGTATCGAAGGCTTTTGCGAGGTCCAGGTAGGCTGTGTGGACTACCTTCCCCTTGTCAATGGCCTTGGTGACTGTTTCAAAGAAATCGACCAGGTTTAAGAGGCAGGATCTGCCCTTAACAAAGCCGAACTGGGTAGGATCCAGTGTCTGTAGGTCCCCAATATCTTTATTTATGAGGTCCATAATGATCCTGTCCATAGCTTTGCAGACCAAGCTAGTCAGGCTTATGGGGCGATAGTTTCCAGGATCCGTTGAGGCACCACCTTTGTGGAGAGGGACACTGTTGCTGTACACCACTCTTTGGGTACATATCCTGTAGTAAGGCTGAGATTGAACAGTAGTTTTATGTTTGGGTTTAGCTCTTCTTGGAGTTCATGTAGGATGTAGCCCGGGACACTGTCTGGTCCCATTGATGCTGTGTTTTTTGCTTTGGAGATGGCGGCTCTTACCTGAGCATCTGAGATGTCAGGGGGGCAGCACTCTGCTGGGATAGATATTTGCCCTTTTGGTGGGGAGGGGGGGAGAAATTTGCGCTGAACCTGTCAGCTAGGATGTTGCATTAAATGCTGCTATAGATTTTAGAGAGAACATTTTAAGTATGATAGTGCACACAATGTGCATGGGCCTAGTCTTTTTTGTAAATGTTGGGATTACTCTTTAGTGCAGTCTTACACTCTCAAACTGATTGTTTTCTTAGTTAGATGCCACACTTTAACAGATCTCCATGGCCTTAGTGCTTTATTTTTAGCATCATCACTGTATTTCCAGCTAATCATTTATTTTTATGTCTTTTTCATCATACTTAGGTTTTCAGTTGTAAATCTATACACGTGTTCATTCATATTATGATTTATATTTGACACAAACCTGATGAAGTATTTATTTGATGCAAAGCAATCTTTGTTAAAAGATGTATATTTATTAATATTTTTTTCTGGTAGATGACTATTGGTAGATCTTTTTGTTAGTCAATCATTTTTTAGTTAGTTTGGTTTCTTAATTAATAAAGTTATGATTAGTTGGTTAGTCTATACAAATGAGATTGTAATTTGACTTTAGCATTCTAGATTCAGTTTTATTTAGCACAGTCTCTGATTACACTAGGGTGACTTGGTTAAAGGAATGAGTTTAATGCTTTTATTGCTCTTAATAGAACCACTCTCTGTAATTACTCCCTTTCTTCAAACAACCTGATTATATATAAGGAATGGTTTTAATGCTTTTCATTATACACGTCTATGATCACTTGTTTGTGTGTTTCAGTAAAGGATATTCCATTTTAACTCAACTATGGACTACCTACTATTTTCTGTTCGATTATTATGGCACATGTATTTTATAGTTATATTTTACAGTTAGATTTTTATTAGCTGAACTAAGTGCATAACATAATTTAGGAAGTGAACATCGCACCTTCCACACTGTAAAGTTTCTTCTTCTTCTTCTTTTTTAATAGGATATATGGCAACTTATATGGATTGATTTTTTCCCATGTATTAAAAACAGCAACAGGCCTGTGTAATAAGGCCTGTAACTGAGTTATTGTTAGTTAAATGCTTATACATCCTACAAATAAACAAGTCTTTTTTTTCCAGAGTTGCTTTTGTTTTCTATGTGTTTTTTTCCCTCCTTATTGGAAACCAACAAGTCCTCTTCCCATAACATGTTGAGCCCATTCATTTTCAGAGGTTGGAAGCCCTACCTGTAGTCAAGTGAGAAATTACTTAGGGACAGTCATTTGGACAGCCATGGAGGAGGTTATAACCCTACTAATGCTTGCTTCTCCTGTCCGATAACTAATATGGGAGCTTCTTTCATATGGGCTGAAGTTATTGCTTGCCTCCCCCAGACCAGTGTCACCAATGTTTCAGGACAGACACTAAATGTCCCTAGGTAAGGGAATTTTAAGTGCAACTCCCCCTGCAGCACTTCACCAAGATCTTTGGCTGTTGTCACACTTCTGTTAGGCTCCTAACCCCACTACTGGTGGCTAACAAGAACACCAGTGTCTCTTGTAACCTCCTATACTCTTCCTAAAAGCATGTGCATTTCTATACATATGTCTCAAAGGCTACTTTCATCAGCATGAGACCACTGAGAACATGACATTCCAGAAATGACTCTGTGTTGTCATGTAAGCCTGAAATGGCACATAAGTAATTTGACCATAGGAAACTACCACTTCTCCAAAACAGATGAACCATAAACTGCTCATTTTTCCATATTCTTTCAACTGCATCTTCCAGTACTTGAGCTACTATTCCAAATTGGGTCATCTGGGTTAAAGTCAGAGCTTTCACCAAATGTGCCACAGAGACAAGATGTAGTGGGTTTTAGTTTTTTTTTTTTTTTTTTTTTTATTCTTTAAGCTACTAACTTTTGCCTGTGGTTGTTGTGTTGTTTGCCATAAAAATATTGATCAGTTAACTATCCAAGCAAACAGTAATGAAATCAGCTTTGATATACGTGTGGTTTACAGTTTTGGTGAGAAATATAAGTAATATCTGTATGCTATTTTGAATGACACCATTCAAGCCACTCCTACTTTTGAATACTTGTGAGTGCTTGCTGACAATGATTTTCCCTTCTACTACAATACCTGTGTTATTAAAATAAAAGTACTTCTGAAATTGTATGCTTCTAGATGTACTGGTGTCAAAGTTCATCTGTGTAATAAGGCCTGTAACTGAATACAATGGAAATGCCTTTTTGTACATATCAAAAGATAGTACCACATTGCGGACACCATTTCACAATGCCAAAAGTACCATCTTGTTCCTTGTAACAGCTAGTGCCACATTTTTACTTTGTAGATTCATGTTTAAACTGATCCATTGTAGATAGCTTGCCCTTCCGTCTCAAATATAATTATTTGTAAAATCCTGCCTTTATAGCCTTTGTGACAATTTTCATGACAAAGTCACTGCAAACTGAAATAATGTCACATAACATCCTATGGAAGAAACAGACTTCATTACTTTTAGGGGAAAAATTAAAAGTACCTGCAATGCATAAAGATATATTCTATTACACAGTGAAAGAAAGAGAAGTGTTTTCATTCCTTGATCTGATTTTAAATGAATTTTAACAGTCTGTATCTGCTTTATCTAAGGTCTTTAAGCCTATATTAGTAATTTCAGTACATCATTGCTCTGTATTTTACTGTTTAAGAGATCTAACTGTTGCGTTGTAATAGTTCCATTACACATAGAAAGAAAGATGTTTTAATTTCTTGATCTTATTTTAAATTAATTTTAACAACCTATATCTGCCTTAGCTAAACTCTCTAAACCTACAATAGTAATTCCAGTATATAATTGCAATTCATTTTGTTGTTTAAGTGGTCTGTCTGTTGTAATGAACCCTAGTTTCATTCTTCTGTACTGAGTGTATGCCAGGCTAGCTCAGGACTAGTCATTGCATTAAGGTGGTTCCAGGCCAGTCAGTTCAGTTTAAGGGTCTAAGAATTCCAAAGCTGCTGTCTGCTCTGATTTTTTAACTTACTGTAGCTCTGTAATAGTTTTATTACACAGAGAAAGAAAGAGAAATGTTTTCATTTCTTGATCTGGTTGTAAATTCATTTCAGCATTCTGTATTTGTTTTAGCTAAGGTATGTAGGCCTATATGAGTAATTCTAGTACATAGTTGCATTGCATTTTGCTTTTTAAGTGGTCTAACTGTTGGTATTAAATACTAGTTTCATGCTTAGAGTATATGTTAGTCTAGTTCGGGACCAATCTTTTATTTAAAGCAGTTCCAGGCCAGTTATCCTATTACTAAAGGCCTAATTGTTTTTCACTCTTACCCACACTGTAGTAGTAGTGTTCTTAAACCCAATGCATCTGTTGTTGCCTGTCCCTTATGATAATTTGACAACATAATTTCCTCCGCCTCCCTGTTTATTGGCTGTCAGCAATACACACATAAGTATAATTTTGCAAAGTCTCTCACCTTAAATTACTCACCTGGCCAAAAGACCTTTGATAATACTGCTCAGTATTAACAGTGCTGATACCGCTGACAGCCTGGGAGATTTTAGTTTTAAATTAGTGAGGTTTTTAGCTATTAGATTACTGCTTCTTGCTTGAGGTAGAAGAAGGTTTCCAGGCTAGTTGTTTTGTAATGAACTTTAAATACTCAGTAGCAAATTCAACCAAACATTATCCTAAAACTGAACTCCAAGCAGTTTTAGTTACCCATGGCCCAAGAGTCATTCCTGTTAGTATTGTGCACCAGCACTTCCACACAGCTTCTCTAGCCAGCCTGATTGAGATGGGTATCTTGCAACAGTGTAAGAATTGTCTCATGCTGTCTATTATTCAAACAGCATAACACACTGTGTGTGAGAGATATAAATATATAATATGCTTGGAGGCAAATGTCTCACACACAGTAAACTCAGACACCAAAATCATCATCAGTACATCACACATCACGTCTCCAAGGCCATCACAATATCCATACCCCATTATATAATGAGGTTCTTAACATTAACTTGCCTAAACTTCAGAGACCTCCAAAACATAACACAGGTACAAAGCACACTCAGCAACTTAAGCCTACCTCCTCTCATAGCACAATGAGTCCCAGGGTCACAGATGCTGAGCCTGTAAGAACGGTATCAACCCAACCAAACATTCTTCTTATAGGTGATTCCAGTATAAGACATACAGATGTGCCTCTCACTGGGCTAAGCAAGAAAAGAGTGATGGTTAGATGCTTATCTACTGTCAGGATCCATAGCATCGTGCAAGCAATCAAGTCCTTGAGCAACAAGTACCAGTATGATTCTGTCATATTTTATGCCGCCGTCAAGTGACTTGTGGTTTACCTCCCTGGACTATACGAAGATAAAAATGATGGACCTCTCAGACTATGTGTCCGAGGCAGGTCTGAGCCTAGCATTAAGCAGCATTCTACCTTCTCTAAGGATGATGCCATCATTTAATATTTAATAATTGGTTTAGTTTTTGGTGTCATTCAAAGGTGGTACAATATTCACCAGCCTGGGAGGATATGATCGACAGACCACACTCCTTCACAGGGAATGGCCAATATCTGTCTCCTGCCCAGTTTCAGTTATTGACAAAGGCATTGTCCACCCCATACTGCCAACTCGATAAACTTACCAACATAACAAAACAAGCAAAAATATGAAGGTGTTACTGATCAATGCTAGAAGCCTAAACAAGAAACTTCACTCCTTACAACCCCTTCTCACCCTGGCAGACATTGACATCTGTCTAGTGACTGAGACATGGTTTAAAATAGTGGAGAACATTCTGGCTGTACAAAACTATAATGCCTTCTACATGTTTAAACCAGCTACTGCCCAGGAAAGGAAAAAAAGTGCAGGTATCTCAATCTCTATCCAGATGAGGCTCACATTAAGACTGATAAAGCAGCATGATGTTCTAGAGCTTCTTCATGTCCAAATAACAACCAGAAAGGTCCCCTACCATATATTAGTTTACTATAGAACTCCCTCTATGACACAAGAAAGCCATAATGCCTATCTACTGGAACTAGAGTTACTCAGTATTAAACCAACCTTCTTAAATGATGTAAACTATCCAACCATAGACTGGAAAATTTACACCACCACTAGTGCACAAGCAAAGAGGTTCCTGGACTTTGTCAATATAAACACCCTGGAGCAATTTGTCAGAGTACCAGTTAGGAGGAATAATATTTTGGATCTTCTCCTTACTAATATGGGAGGATCTTGCACCATCTTTTCTGTATCTTCATCACTTGTTAGGTCTGACCATAAAGCAGTCTTTTTTGAAGCAAAATTGAAACCAGAGATCCCTTCCACCCAAGGTACCTTTATAAAGGTATTTAAGACAAACTATCTACTCCTAAGTGATATATTGGCAAGCTTCAAATCCCCACCAAACCCAATTAATTACTGAAAACACAGAAACATACACCACCACACTATACCAGCATGTAAACAGCTGCACAGATGCAGCTGTACCTTTTAGGAGCAAGTGCGGGGCAAACACCAAAAACATACCGAAATGGTGGAATCATAATATCAACAAGTTTTATCATAAAAGCAAAAGAATGTTAACCAATATTAAGAAGAGTAATTTCCAGAATGTTAGACTCCCTTGTCACTGAAATAAATAGTCAATGCAAGTGTTTAATAAAATCCACCAAATCCAAGTTTGCGGCTAAAATAGTTTCCCAAGCCAAAGACAGCCACACGTCATTTTTTCAGTTATGTTCATAATCTCAAAAACATAATGCAGCAATGTGCTGAACTGACTGTGAACAATGTTACCAACACTGAGGTTGAAGATATAATAATCCCCCTTGCTGAAAAATTTAGCTCTAACTTTACCCCTGTCTCCTCTCCATTTATTCCATCATCTCACCTTGAATCAAATCTAGAGGTCCCTTCACTCTATGCCCATACAGCAACTCAAAGGGTGAACAACTTGTGTATTGCTGAGGAACCTCTCTGTAAGCAAATAGATGGGGTAAATATTTGTCCCACTCCCTCTTAAACTGGTCTGCAAATGCCCGTAGCATGGTCTTAGTGTAGAGTTTAACCTATCAACAAAACCATTGGTCTGTGGATGATAGGGGGTGGTCTTTAGGTGCTTCAGCCCCCAGTCATCCAAAGACAAGCCAGCAGGTCTGACATGAAATTAGAACCTCTGTCAGTCAGTATTTCCTTTGGAAAACCGACCCTGCTGAAAATCTCTAACAAAGCATTTGCCACCTTTTCTACCTCAGTGAAGGACAATGCCACTGCCTCAGGGTATCTGGTAGCATAATCTACTACCATAGGATATACTTCTTCTCTGTGGAAGTTGGGGCACTCAGAGGCCACCAATATCTATGGCTACCATTTGAAATGACTCCTCAATCACAATCAAAAGCATCAATGGAGTTTTCACTTTGTCTCCTGCCTCGCCTACCTTTTGTCACTACTCACAGGTCCTGCAGTACCCTGTTACATCTCTAGAAATCTCAAGCCAATAAAAGTTCTTCATAATACGTCTCTTAGTATGCTTTATGCCCATATGAACTGCGAAGTGAATATCATAGGCTATGGCTAGGAGTGCCAGATGGTAGGTTCTGGGCCCTACCAGCTGCTGCATTCTCTCACCCTCTAGCCCTCCCTCATGGGTTCACTCTCTATACATAGGTTCATAGGTTCATAGGTTCATACTAGGCTATCTGCCCTAGGGCATTTATAAGCCTAGCCAGAGTGTGTTTGGCTTTCGCCACCCATTTTAAATTAATTTTGCTATGCCTTTTTTTGAGGTTAGTATACTGTGCCTCTGTCTAACAGTGACACAGAAGTGATAGCCGGGGTAAACCTACGATCTCCCATCCACTCATCAAGATTCCTCTTGAAGAGAGTCAATGTGGGACTCTGCCTAACCTGGACTGGGATTTTATTCCAGAGTGAAGGGAGCCTCTGGGTTATGAATCTGTCCCTCCAGCATGTCCTATTTATTTCAGTGCTGAGGTTCAAGTCTCGAGCACGTAGCTCGATGGGATTTGGATTTTCTGAGGTGCAGCATGTCCATTAATTCCGGGTTGGACATGGCTTTATACATCAGGCACAGATTGCCTCTGAGCAGGCGGTATGCCACTGAGTAGAGCTGGAGTTTCTTTAACCGGGCAGCATATGGCATCTGTTTGAGCCCTTTGATCCTCTTGGTGAGGTACTTTTGGGGTCTTTCCAGTTGCTGCAGGTGTCTGGTAAGGAACATCCCAAAAGGGGCATTGTACTCAATTATGGGCCTGATGAGGGATGAGTAAAGAGGCACAATGACCTCCCCTGATCTAGATGTGAATCCCTTCATGATTAGGTGGTTATGTTAACCACTTTGGCCACGTGGTTGTCAAATGTGAGATTGCTATCAACTTGGGTCCCCAGGTCCCTAATGACTTCTTCTGTACTTAATGGATTACCACCTATGTGGTAATTTGTGGGCAATTTGTTTTTGCCAAAGGGGATGACAATAAACTTTTTGGCATTTAGCTTGAGGCCATGGCTCTGGCACCAGTTGTCTGTTTCTATGAGGCCCTTTTGGAGGATGCTTGTGTCAGCTGGAGAGTTGATTATGGCGCCCAGTTTGCAGTCATCTGTGAACTTGGTCAGCCACAGTCCTTCCGTGTTGGCCTGTACCGCCGAGAAATATATACCGAAGAAGAGAGGTCCCAGGACTGAGCCTTGTGGGACGCCACTTGTAACTGGTTTGGAGTCTGACATCGCTCCAGCAATTCTAACCATGTGGGTTCTGTCCTTGAGCCAGTTTGCAACCCATCTAGTGACATAGGGGTTTATATTTAAGATGGTGAGCTTATCTATAATGCCCGAGTGGGGTATTGTATCAAAGGCTTTTGCGAGGTCCAGGTAGGCTATGTGGACCACCTTCCCCTCGTCAATGGCCTTGGTGACTGTTTCAAAGAAATTGACCAGGTTTAAGAGGCAGGATCTCCCCTTAACAAAGCCAAACTGGGTAGAATCCAGTGACTGTAGGTCCCCAATATCTTTATTTATGAGGTCCATGATGATCCTTTCCATAGCTTTGCAGACCATTCTAGTCAGGCTTATGGGGTGATAGTTTCCAGGATCCGTTGAGACACCACCTTTGTGGAGAGGGACCAAGGTTGCTGTACGCCACTCTTTGGGTACATATCCTGTAGTAAGGCTAAGATTGAACAGTAGTTTTATGTTTGGGTTTAGCTCTTCTTGGAGTTCATGTAGGATGCAGCCTGGGACACCATCTGGTCCCATTGATGCTGTGTTTTTTCCTTTGGAGAGGGAGGCTCTTACCTGAGCATCTGAGATGTCAGGGGGGGCAGCACTCTGTTGGGATAGATATTTGCCCTTTTGGTGGGGAGAGGGGGGAGAAGTTTGCACTGAACCTGTCAGCTAGGATGTTGGCAATGTCTGTGGGCTCGGTGTATTTTTTGTCATTTTGGACTAATTCTGAGCATATTCGGGAATTCCCACCCAGGTTCCTAACATAACTAAAGAAAGCCTTGTGATTATCCTTAGTGTCCTGTGCAATTTTTCTCTCGAAGCTGGCCTTAGACGATTTTATGAGTGCCCGTAGTTTTTTGCTAATACTGATCAGAGATGCCTTCCCTTTTTGGGATTTTGCTCCATCATGTAGTAGCTTCCTCCTTCTATTGTATAGTTTGTTTATGGCTGGGGTCCACCAGACAGGACGTCTGCCTTTGGAGGATTGGGTCTTGGTTTTATTTGGGATTGCATGCTCCATGCATTCCTGAAGGTGCTCATAGAATGCGTTTATAAAGGATTCCGCGGTCTGGGCCGTATTTTCCACAGGCCCGGGGGCTTTGAAGGATTTCGCCTCGGTTTTGAGGCGTGTGAAATTTGCTTTAGAGAAGTTTTTTCACTGTGGTTTTCTGGGCTGGTGGTGGGGTCGGGATGTGAATATCCAGTGGGATTAGTTTATGGTCTGATCTTACCAGTGAGGGATACACATCTGGTCTGGAGCATAGTGTCCCCTTGTTGGTGATGATCAGGTCCAGTATGTTTTCCCCTCTTGTGGGAGTGGTAACAAGTTGTTCCATAGCATTTGAATTTATAAATTCTAGGAACCTTTGGGCTAGGGTGTTGGAGCTAGAGTAATGCTCCCAGTCTATGTTTGGGTAGTTGAAGTCGCCCAATATAATGGTGTTTGGAGAGACCTACATATTTTCCAGTATTCTCAGGAAGGTCAAGTGGGGTTTCTTTGTTTGGGAGGGTGGTCTATAGCAGGCTATAAACTGGAAGGCAGTTTTACCCACAGTTAGTTGCACATGGATAGTCTCTGATGCTCTGTGCTGGAGGTGTGGGTATCTTTGATGAATATTGATACTCCCCCTCCTTTTGTGGTTCGGTCCAAGTTTTGGGGCCGAAAAGCATGGTATGAGGTATAAACTGGTAGTGCTAGGGTGCTCTTGGGAGCCTTGAACCAGGTTTCTGTTACTGCACAGATATCGATGTTCTCCATGCTAAGGAGAGTTTCGAGTGCGTGCATCTTGAGGTTTAGACTTCTGGCGTTAAGTAGCATTACTCTTAGTTTCTTATCCCTTGTGATACCTATGGAGGTGGATTTGTCTTTTGAGCCTTGCCTAAAAAAGGCACTATGGGGGTAGCAAGAGCCTTTGCCAATATCCGAAAGCCCAGGGGTGACAGGTGCAAGCCGTCCCTAGCGAAGCATCGTGGCTTGTCGAGCATGTCATCCCGGGCTGACAGGCATTGGATCCCCTTTGAATGACACCAACACTTAAGCCAATTGTTGAAATTGATCATCTTGTCTTCATATTGTGGCATCATTCTTGGTGAGGGTAAGATGCTACTCAAGGTCAGGGTCATACCAGCCTGGGCTACATGCTCAGAGAGCTCCTCTATGTCTCTTTTCATGTAGTCTAGGGAGGTATGTCTCAGGTCATTCACACCAGCATGGACAATGACTGAGTCATATTTGTACTTGCCTTGGAGTGACCTGAGTGCTTGTGTTATGTGGCGGATCCTAGCACCTGACAGGCAGCTCACCGTGACCTTCTCTTTGTTCAGCCTGGTGAGCGGGACGTCAGTGTGCCTGACGATAGAGTCACCTATTACAAGTGTATCAGCTGTGTTGTTTAGCCTTAAGGGCTGTGACTCTTCGGCACAATGGCTTTGTGAGCTATGTGTTGCACGTGTTTTGTTTTGGGGTAGCGGTTGCTTGGGTGTCTGCTTTGGAGGTCTCTGCTGCTTAGGCAGATTTTTATTTACAGCCTCCGAGTATGTTTTTGTGTGTTTATGTGTTTGGTTTGTTGTCATGGTAGGTCTATGTGAGACTGGAATTGTAGTGAGTGTGGTTTCCTTCTCCTCCTGACTGGTTACGCCAGTACTGAGTTGAGAGAGCTTAGCCTCCAGTTTGGCTATATGGTTGCACCTCTCACATGTGTTGGAATTTGTTGGGAGGAGGAGAGGGTTGTCTGTGTACATGAGGCAGTTGTAACATTGCCTCAAGATTCCCAGATTCACCAGCTGGACCGGAGAGGAGATTGACAACTGCTGGTTTAAGCACTTGGGCTTGAGGCCAGTTATTTTACATTAAGAGGGTTCGTGTTCTGCACTCTTGTGGGAGGAGTGGCTGGACTCTGTCCTTCTGAGCTGGGAATTTCTGGTTAAAGCTTATAGTGCCTGCATATTTGAACTGCTTCTTACTAAAATTGGTACACCTCTTTTGCTGTAGCATAGACTAGATCCAGGCCTGCTGAATCTAGCTTTGTTTGTATAACTTGAGCACTAATCCAGGCATTCTTTAAAGTATTCAGTTGTATTTATTACTGCTGGTAGTAACTTGATTAAAGTGTAGCTATCATTTCTAAGTCTTTTGGATTAAGCACTTGGGCTTCAGACCAGTTGTTTTACATTAGGAAGGTTTGTGGCCTGCACTGTGGTTGCAGGACAGGTAGCTTACATCCTTCTAAGTTGGGAATTGCTGATTGAGAGCTCAGTGTCTCTTATTCTAAAAGTGTATTAGTTCTGGTTTAAGCACTTGGGCTTCAGGCCAGTTATTTTACATTAAGAAGGATTGCGGTCTGCACTCTTGTGGGAGGAGAGGCTGGACTCTGCCCTTCTGAGCAGGGAATTTCTGGTTAAAGGCTTATAGTGCCTGCATATTCTAACTGTTTCTTACTGAAATTCGTACACCTTGTTTGCTGTAGCATAGACTAGATCCAGGCCTGCTGAATCTAGCTTTATTTGTATACTTGTTGTTTGTTTATTTCCCTGAAATGCTAATTCCACCTAAAACACGGCCTTTTAGCACTTCTGTGGATCCCTAGTGATATCTGCATTGCTTACTGTACTTATTTCCTTGTTTCACTTGAAAGAAAGTTACTGTTTGTCATTTTTGCATTTAAGTTACCTGTAACACATTGCATTTAAGTTACCTGGCACTTGCTCACTAAAACAATTATATAAGTCAGCTCTAAAAATTAAAAGCACTACACCCTCACAAACTCCCCTTGAGTACTTTGTTCCCCATTGGCCCTTTTTTTCAATTATAAATGAATTTCCAATACTATTCTAGCATGTGCAGACCGCAATCCTTCTTAACGTAAAATAACTGGCCTGAAGCCCAAGTGCTTAAACCAGAACTAATACACTTTTAGAATAACAGACACTGAGCTCTCACAGTAACCCTATGTCCCAGTATACAGATTCCCCTTTTCCTTGAGAATCAGGTGCCTCACTGGCTAACTCCCTCATGCCTTGTAATGTTGGGTCTGAGAGCAGAGCCTGTCTCAACTCTGTGTTTATAACCCTTCCCAACTCCCCTTCCACAAGAAGTCTGGCATCCTCTGACAGAGGTGTCTCACTGTCAGCCTGAGTACTACTACTCACCTCTGCCCTTGCAGTCAATCTGTCCAAGGGAACATCAGTACCTACAAGCAGCTGTGGCTCACCTTCAGTCTCACTGCTATGGGGTAGCTCCCTCCCTGAAGAAACCACCTTGCCAGTCCTGGCTGCAAGTATATGGTCTGTCTGGGTCTCCCCCGAGCTACCAGACCCACATGCTTGTTTCCAAGCTTGACTGGATGTAACTGCATACACACAAGGTACTCCATTATCAAAATTATTCCCTATCAGGACATTTGCAGCGATATCCTCAAACACACCTATTTGTTTGCTTCCTTTTCCACCCTCACAGTCAAGGTGAACCCTAGCCAAAAGTATTTGGAATGGGGTACCTCATAAAGCTCTGACTGGAGTAGACTGCCCAAGCAAGTAGTGCTCCTCTTTTAACCATTTCAGTCTTCACAATGGTTAGGTCCGAGGCTGTGTCTCTCTTAGCAGTGGCCTCTTTCCAATCCACTAAGATAGGATATAACCTCTTGTGGTAGTTTGGTACCCATATTGTTTCAAGACAACTTACTGCTGGCATTTTGTCATTCCCAGTTACTGGCTTTCCCACCTTTTGTTCCCCACCTTGACTCTGTGGACATCTATTTGCTACATGGCTCCACTGGTTGCATTTAAAACATTTAACCCTTGCTCCTGGGGTTCTATATTACATCATCGAATTGGCTATTCATCAAATGCCCTCTCATCGACACACAATAATCAAAATACCAAAACCCCGAATGGCCACATAAGCAGATTATTTCCCAGGGGAAAAATTGCTTGGTTATCATCAGAGATTTGCCCTTTCCTCCACTGTAGTGTGACCTCGGAGTTGGTATATTTAGTTGGGGGGGGTGGGGGTTGAAGCCCCACTCATTGGGAGGTGTGGGGGGGGCTTCAAAGGGTCTGCAATTTATTTTTTGGTGTTGGCCAAGCGATTATTTCCCCGGGAAAAAAATTGCTTATGCGGCCAGTCAGAGTTGTGGTATTTCAATTATTATGTGTTGATGAAAGGGCATTCGATGAACAGCCCCTTTGATGATGTAATATAGACCCAGTCCTGAACATGTACCTGGACTAGTTGCTTTCCCAGCTACTGGCAGATTCTGTTGGGGCAGTCTGGACTACTCACCATGGATTCCTTTAGACCCATGAGTAGCATTGGGTGTCCCTTTCTTGTGCAGTGATGCCCTGCTTCCTAGGTATAGATCTTCCCTCTTCTTCAACTCATCTGCAGTACTGCATTGTCTATCAGCTGACCAGATTCTCATGTCCTCAAGCAAAGTGCTAAGGGCTTTTTCCCTCAAGAAAAGGTCTGCCAGCCCTTCAAAAGTGGTGACCTGACATCCACTCACCCACTCACCTATAAAAATAAGTGCTTAGTTCAGCAAGATATGTACACGCACTTTCATCTGCCTTGCGTCTATGCTCATGAAACATTTTCCTATAAGCTTTAGGTGTTAACATAAAACATTCTAATAGACAGTTTTTTACAGTATTATAATTCAAGCAATCAGTATCAGACAATTTAGAAATAGCAGTTACAGCTTTTTATCATAGAGTAAGGGGGTAAGGAATGGTACTCACAGCCCTTGGTTAAAATTATACTGTTTACATACCTTTTCAAACAAATGAATGAAACTGTCAAAATTATCCCCCTCTGTAAATTGTGGAAGAAATTTCCTGACCTTTGTTGCTTCTGGGGTTGGGTTACTCCCTTCCTCATTACCTCCATGACCCTGGTGAAGAGTCAGCATCTGCTTTTCATGTTGCTTCTGCCTCTCTTTCTCCTCAGCTTCCAGATGTTGTAGTTTCTCTGCTGCTTCCATTTCCAAATGCTTGGCCTCCAGTTCAAGTCTCTTTAACTTCAAATAGATTTTTAAGTCATCTTTGGAAAGGTTGAACTGTCCATTTTCTGAGAGTGGTACATCTCCAAGGCTAGTCTGGTTGTCCATCTGATTGCTGGTCTGCGATGCAGCTATTCCCAAGGCTACAATCATTTCTGACTTAGTCAGGTTGGCATGCGCCAGTCCTTTAGCCTTGGACATCTCAGCCAACTGGCTCCTTGTCAGCTTTGCCATACTCCTCTGTTGACATGCATGCCTGCTCTCCCTGACTAACTAAGCTAATAAAAAAATAAAACAATTGTGATGTGAAACTCTGAATGTTTACTGTGTGGCTGATTTACTGTGTGGCTGATTGAAAGCACAAACACCTTCCTTAGTGACCACTGTTTACAGGCAACAGGAATTCAGTATCCATACCACTGACTCCTAATATGTGGATATTCCACCACTACAAGCCACTTCATTTGTGATGCGGATATCTCATCACTGCCAACCAATTAATAGGTACAAGCATGCAAAATCTGAAGGTAATGCTACTCAATGCTAGAAGTCTAAACCTCAAAATGCACTCTTTCGAGGCAATCCTAAAAATGGAGAACATCGATATCTGTGCAGTAACTGAAACCTGGTTCTAGGCTCCAGAGAGCATCCCTGCAATATCAGGCTACAACTCTTACTACACTTTTCAGCTACCAAACCAGGATCAAAACACTAAAGGTGGAGGAGTGTCCATATTCACCAAGGATATTCACACCACCAGGTTAGTTGCCCAACACAATGCATCTGAAATTCTCCAGGTGCAACTAACACTAGGTAAGACTGCAATCCAAATTGTAGCTTGCTACAGATTCCCCATCATGCCCCAAGATTCTCATTACACCTCCCTAAACATACTGGAAAATATTAATATACAACCAAACACCCTAATACTGGGTGATTTCAACTACCCTGCCATTAACTGGGAAAACTACTCATGCACCAACACCTTTGCCCAACGGTTCTTGGAATTCATAAATTCCAATGCCCTGGATCAACTAATCCATGGTCCCACTAGGGGCTCCAATATCCTAGATCTGGTCATTACCAACATGGAAAATCGATGCTCCACACCAGTGGTCGCCCCCTCATTGGTCAGGTCAGACCATGAGCTAATCACCCTTAACATCCACATCCCACCCTCACCCTCCAGTAAGGAAACCTCCATAAAAAAAAACTTCTCCAAGGCCAACTTCATGTTACTCAAGTCAGAAGTTACAAACTTCATGACACCCATGCAGACGGGAACTGAAAGTTCGACTGCTGAGTCCTACACTAAGGCACTGTATGAGCACATCCATTCATGCATGAATCGTGCCATCCCAAATAGAACCAAGATGCTCTCCTCCAAAAAAAAGAAGCCAATCTGGTGGTCCCCTGCCATAAACAAACTTTACAACAAAAGAAAAAAACTTGCAGAAAAGAGGAAAATCCCAGGATGCAAAAAACTCTCTTACCAACCTCAGTAAGAAGCTGAGATCCCACATAAAATCCTCCAAAGCTAGTTACGAAATTAAAATTGCCAAAGATTCCAAAGATAACTACAAGGCATTCTATAACTATGTCAAGAATCTAAATGGCAATGCTCAGATCAGAGTGGCATTAAATATACTGATCCCAATGATATTGGCAATATCCTGGCAGATTGATTCAGTGCCAACTTCAGCTCCCTCGCACCCCCTAAATGGCCCATCTCAATACTGGAAGATTGCCAAACTCCAGTAATAATGGCCACACAGGTAAAAAACGCACTCTCCAAAGCTAAGAATGCAGCATCCATGGGACCAGATGACATCCCGGGCTGTGTACTACATGAATTACAAAATGAACTGGCACCTCACCTAGGTGTCATGTTTAATCATACCCTCACCTCAGGCTTCATGCCCACGGAGTGGCACACAGCTACAGTTATCCCACTCCAGAAGGGGGGATCCACTTTGGATCCCGCAAACTACCGCCCCAACAGTCTGACGAGCCTGAACTGCAAGGCCATGGAATGTATTATCATGGAACTTATAAACAAAGACACTGGCAACCTTAAAACACTGGACCCCACCTAGTTTGGGTTTGTGAAGGGCCGATCTTGTCTCCTGAACCTTACTGACTTCTTCAAATCAGTCTCCAGAGCCGTGGACAATGGTAAGGCAGTCCACACAGCCTACCTGGACCTCACCAAGGCCTTTGACACCATGCCCCACTCTGGAATCATAGATAAACTTACTAAGCTGGGCATTAATCCCTACGTCACTCAATGGGTTGCCAACTGTCTTACTGACAGAACCCACACTGTAAAAGTAGCTGACTCCAAATCCAGCTCCAGACAAGTGACAAGTGGAGTACCTCAGGGTATAGTCATGGGACCTCTCTTCTTTGGCATCTACTTCTCTGAAGTACATGCCAACACTAAGGGACTCTGGCTAACAAAGTTCGCAGATGACTGCAAACTGGGAGCCATTATTGAATCCACAAATGATGTGGATACTCTACAAAAGGGCCTTACAGAAACAGATGCTTGGTGTCAGAACCATGGGCTCAAGCTAAGTGCCAAGAAATGTATAGTTATCCCCTTTGGGGAAAAAACATGTAGCCATGAATTATCACATAGGTGGCAGTACACTAAACACTGAAAGGGTGATAAGAGACTTAGGGACACAGGTGGACAGTGGTCTCACCTTCAATAACCACATTGCTGCAACAGTCAGGAAATCCTTCTATGTGGCACACCTCATCACTAAGGGCTTTTCATCCAGAAAAAAGGAGGTCATTGTCCCACTGTACTCATCCCTCATTAGACCCATCATAGAATGCAACACCCCATTTGGTATGTACCTCTCACGACATCTGCAACAACTGGAAAGGTCGCAGAAATACCTCACTAAAAGAATCACAGGCCTAAAGCAGATGCTATGCTGACCACCTTAAAAAACTCCAGCTATACTCAGCTGCATATCGTCTACTCCGAGGCGATCTCTGCTTAACATACAAGGCCATGTCAAACCCAGAGCTGTTGGACATGCTACACTTAAAGAAATCCCAATCCCTCAGAGCCACATGCTCCAGGGATCTAAATCTTGTCATCCCAATAAACAAAACATCCTGGAGGGATAGGTTCCTGACCCAGAGTCTCCCCAGACTCTGGAATAGACTACCCATACATGTCAAGCAGAGCACCTCTTTGACCCTCTTCAAAAGGATCCTTGATGATTGGATGGGAGAAAAGAAATTCACCCCAGGGATCACGTCAGTCACCTTGCTAGACAGGGGTCCAAGAAAGTAAATAGTGGGGGAAGAAATAGCCAGGGAATTGTTATGGCTAGGCTTGTATAGGCCCTAGGGCCGATAGCCTAGTCCCAACCTATGAACCTATGTGATGACCCTGCACTGGTCCAGTAATCAAGGAGCCTCAATACTCATCACTGGTAAAAGTGGGGAATGTACACATTGGTAGGATGACAAGTACACACACAGTAAAGTGCAATTTCCTTTAAGAGCACACAAGAGATCACAGTCAGTCTGTGACGGGTTTCTCCCTCTTTCTCCTGATCTCCAATAAGACTCCCCACTGACTCAGCTATAGGTTTGAGATCTTAGCTTAGTGTCTAATCTAAGGTCACCTGTACCCCATCTGTCCAGCCAGTACTTCATGATCTTGCCCAAGTAGCTGGCACACACACACACACTCCTTGAGATTTGATTTATATACTAACACACACACACACACACACACACACACACACACACACACACACACACACACACACACACACACACACACACACACACACACTCACAGACACACCTAGGAAAAGCTGGCACAGGTTTACTAGCTATGCCTCCTTCTGCCCAGACTATAAGGTAGCTTTCACTGCCACCAGCCAACTCTTATCAGCTACTTCCAGGCCCCTAACAAAGGATACCCAATCCTACTATGTAATGTTACTATTAATCCAAATGGTAGTTTGACCAAGAACAAAGTTATTTAGGAGTGGCCGGTACAGTGTCACCAAATAGATATGCAAGTACTCTAAGAGCTTAAATATCTCTAAACAGACCAGCCACAATTAAAAGGTTTAAATATATTTAATAATAAATAATAAAAGAACGTGACAATCCCCAGTAAATAATCAGTTACATCAGACTTCAAAATCACATGAAATATTTAAAACAACATTGCAAGACAGTCTCAAATAATTAGATAAAACATCTAAGCTATACTTTACTATATTCCTGTCTGAATCTAAAAGAGTTACTATGCCATAAAAACTTAATTACAGCAAGGCAAGTGCATAAGTGGTGATCAGTGGATGTTCTTGGTCAAAGACAAAATACAAAATGCTCTGTCTCTCTGAGAGAGTTCTTAAATTAATATCAAATATTACTGCTGGGTTAGCGTGGATGACATCACTTTTTGTCATCTGACTTCAGTTCCCAAGCTAAACCCTTTTGTCAGAAACTAACTGAATTTTAGCATCTCTCTGTGAAAAAGACACATATCTCAGATGTTTGCAGATCCTGGAAGTTATAAAACAATAAAACCATTCTACATCTCAAACCTAGTAATTACTTCTCTTTCAAGACAACACAAAAAACTTCCAGCTCTAGACATTGTGTCTGCTACTGCACTGAAACTGAAAGATAACATCTATTTTATTACATGGTTATGAAACAATTTATTTTCAACTATTTTCTCTGAATTTTTTCAGGTCAACCTCTGGTGTTCCAGTTTCCATTAAACATATACATCTAAACAGTCACAATAGTGCAGGTACATTCCTGTTCTCTTCAAATAGGGCTTGCTGTGGTTACATTTTAGCTCAGTACTTTACATACACTTCTGTATAAACCATATCAATATTCACAAATGACACAGAATTATTTACAAAATTCCAGATAGCTGGGCTGGCAGTAATTCCGTGTGTCACAGAACTAATCAATCATGACATACAGAACCTCCAAACACTTGACCTGTCTCAGTTTGGATTTGCCAAGGGAAAGTCATGCTTACTCAACCTGGGGGATTTTTTGAAAATGTCACCAGAGCAGTGCATGAAGCCAAAATAGTACACACCACATACCTCAACCTGGCCAATGATTTTGACACAATTCCCCACTTAGGCATAATAGAAAAGCTAAATAAACTTGGAATAAACCCATATGTCACCCATTGAATTGTCAACTGGCTCACAGATAGGACACATGAAAATAGGGGAAGTTACTTCCACAAAGAAATCAATGGAGTCCCCCAGTGTTCTATGCTGGAACCTCTCCTGTTTGGCATCTACGTTTTGGAAGTAAGCCACTACCAAAGGTCTCTAGTTGACTAAGTTTGCAGATGACTTTGAGAAGTCATATATCCCATGGAAGTACCACATTAACAAGATGCCCCTAAGAATTGACCCAGTTGTTTGAGATTTGGAAACTTATGCAGACAGTGACATAACTTTTGACCATGTGTCCGTTGTTGTAAGAAGGTCTCTCTATATTGCATAACTTATGAACAAGGGTATTGTTTCTAGATTTAGGGATGTCATTGTCCCACTTTACTCAGCCCTCATTGGACTAATCATTGAATATAATGCCTCTTTTCACATTTATCTGTCCAGAGATATCCAACAAATGGAAATCCCACTGAGATACCATACTAGAAAGATACAAGTCCTAAAAAACATGTCCTACATGGACTTACTCAAAGCCCTGCACTATACTTAGTATTTTACAGACTGCGAAGATGTGACCCGTGTCTGTCATATAAAGTATCCTCCAACCCAAAACTGATGGATTTCCCTAACATCAACAAGTCAAATGGTGTCATAAATCCTCAGTCTATGGATCTAAATCTCTTCTGCACCATCAATAGAATGGTTAGGAGGTATAGGTATATCTCACTGAATATACTGTTGGAACCAACTCCCCGTTCATACAAAACAAAATTAATCTCTGTCCATATTCAAGCTCAGCTTGGATATATGGATAGGAACTAGAAAATTTATTCCAGGACTGCTTCCTGTGCTACTAATGAACAGAGGCAGCTCCTGAATGCTTTATCACATGCATAGGTTCCTTCAAATTATTTGTGGTATGATCCTAGTTATTCTCATTATGGCTAATATATAATTATCAACCATGGGTTTTATAAGGCCAATCTCTAATCAAATTGGTTAAGTTAATTTGAGGACAAAAAGGGAAACTGGCTAGGCTTAAAATGGCCCTAAAGGGCAGCTACCCTAGTTCTTACCTATGAACCTATAAACAGATACTAATACTTTAGAGTTACATGGTGATAACCCTTCACAGCAGAGACATCACAAATAACTATAAAGACAATGTATTATACATAATCAAAATAGCTTAATAGGGCAACTTACACTGCATTTTGAAAACACTTTTTATCTGGCACCTATGTTTTAAGAAGCACACTATTTGGTTTATATATAATGCTTATACTAAAACCCATCTATTTCTACTGTGTATATTAGTCTAGCCTATCTTTACATATCCTTTCTACCTTCCTAGTTTCCATCAGTGGAAACTTCTACATGTCAATGATGCAATAATTTGATTGAGTCTTGTTTTATTTAGTATGTAACCTGCTACATGACAACTAAGCAATATAATATGGATATATTTTCCTACGTGCACAGCTGTATTACATGGTAACATTTAGCTAAATATAAAAATTAAGACTCATAGTCAAACATAGCTAAATGTATAGCTTTATAGTATTTAATTTCTTTGTTCTGCTTGTGCTATGTTTAATGCATGCAATGTTTACTTCTCTTGTACTATTTATGTTATGTTTAGTGTTTCAACTCACTGTACGTTAACTCTAGCATTATTAAATGCTTAGTATTGTTCTGTCTTTGGCCCCAGATTGTGGTTAAAAAGGGCCCCTAGACCAACTTATCAGCCTGGTTAACAAATTTAAAATACATTTAGATTAGACATAGGCTGCTTCATGGCACTCTGATAATGATGAATACATTTTATTTTACAAATATTGTCAGCTGTTGTATGACACTGTGGGATGTTGTCACAACTTTTACATAAGAAATTATGGTTATCTCATTATGGTAAACAGTAACAATCATCATTATCATCAACAAAATCCCCACTTGTCCCATGGTTTAAGGATGTTGCATCAATTGTCAGCACTTCTCTTAAATCAGTGTCATTCTTCTACCTTCTTTTTTATTCCTGACTGTTACAAGCCTTCTCTTATACAATCCATCCATCCATCGATCCATCCATGGATCCATCCATCCATCCATGGATCCATCCATCCATCCATCCATCCATCCATCCATCCATCCATCCATCCATCCATCCATCCATCCATCCATTTATCTCTTAAATGGACATCCTTATTTTCTTTTGTGTTCTCCTTTCCAACATATGTGCTCAAAGCATCATAATTTATTCTGTTTGAACTTTTCTGGAGCTATTTTGTCTTCTGCTCTGATGTTATTATTTCTTCATCTGTCCCAGAGTGTGCATCCTACCACCCTTCTCATGCACTACATCTCCATCACCCTTAGCTTCCACAACTGCTCTACCTTCACTGCCCGGGTTTCTATGGCATACAGAAGTTCTAGTTGCACCACTTACCGTATATAAACCTTATATATATATACCTTATATAAATACCTTATATTTCAGCTTGTTTTGGAGTCTTCTGTTAAACACTACAACTGACACTTAACACGTCTGTGCTATGCCAACACACATCAACACATCTTTTATAAACAATTCATGTCATCGCATTATCACTTTGTAATGAAAATTAGTTTAAAGTATGACATACACCTATATTCAAACCCAGTACCATCTGTACTCAAAAAGGAATGTACCGCTGCATTAACTGTATTAACATGTGCTGCCACAGAGTCAGTTAAGTAGTAGGTGTATTCCAGAGACTCAATACTAACTTTCAGACTTTAGCAATACTGGAGATGCAATGTATCCCCTTACTTTTTAGGATCCATGTTTGCGCAGAGGTGCACATCGTGCACCAATGGTGAGTGGTGGCAAACAGGTGTAGTGTCTCCCATGCAATGCTGCTTACATTCATGTCATTGCATTATTGTTCTGTAATGAAAAGTATTTTAAAGCATAGCATATGCCTGTATTCAAACCCAATACCATCTGGCAGCACAAAGGAATGCATCACTGCATTCACATGCTGCCACAGAGTCAGTTAAGTAGCAGGTGTATTCCAGGCACTCAGTAGTAACTGTCAAACTTCAGCAATGCTGCCAGTAAAATAATTCCATGACATTCCCTTATGTAGTAATCATTCTTAAAGTTTCCTTTTACCTGCCGCACAATGCTGAGCAAATAAGATAACCACAGCCAAACCGTCCATTCATTCCTCCATTTCCCATGATTGTGCCAAGTATCACATCAAGCAAACATTGGCCAAAAAATAACAAAATAATAATAAAAACCTGACATAGAAAAAACAAATTGCCAACAAATAAAGAGAAGGTTGGATGTTAATGAAACAGAACCTGTTAATTGTGTGCTGTTTACTTGCATTTCCAACCTCAACAGACATACATGTAACACTTTCTAAGTCTAACCTGACACACCCACCTGATGTAATCATTTCAAAGTTGCCATCCAGTAAACCCAAACACAGAGGGAATGCCTGCACTATATTTACATCTACTCCACAGAGCCAAGGATTTGGGATTCAGCAATTCTAATGAGTTCACACCTTATTAACATCTTCACCATGCTGACAGCCCTGAGTCTATACCAGACAGCAACCGTGTAGCTAGGAAAACTGAAGCGGAACTGAATTGTTTATGTGCTGAACACAGAGGAGAGGATATTAGTTTGGGATATATCTGCACAAAGGACTACTTATTTAGAGAAGATATGCCTGCATTTTATCAGCTACATATTGCATATGCTGACATACAACTATAAATAGTCTGTTGAATGTTTTTTATATTTATTTTGACATTTTACATTTTTATCTGTCTGCAATAGTTACAAGTGTACTGATGGCATAGGCAAGTTTTCAGGGCATTTCATAGGTGTATATGATTGGCAGTACCTTTAAATGGAACATTCTGTATTAAATTTGTAGACATGTTTCAGGATCTGATAATTTTATAGCACTTTTAGCATTTTAGTGATGCTTTACTAGCCAAATGTGTCATTTGCCTGTTCATGTGGGGGTGGGGGAAAAACTGCATTCCTGTTATGGCACAATAAAGGATTATGTTGCTATTGTTACTCCCCTTTTGTTGTATCCAGACTATCTTACAGGTTCATAGGTTCATAGGTTGGCACTAGGCCATTGGCACTAGGGCCTATACAAGCCGAGCCATAACAATTCCTTTTTTATTTCTTCCCACAATATTTACTTCCCTGGACCCCTGTCTAGCAGGGTGACTGACGTGATCCCTGGGGTGAATTTTCTATCTCCCATCCAATCATCAAGGTTCCTTTTGAAGAGGGCCAAGGAGGCGCTCTGCTTGACATGTATGGGCAGGCTATTCCAGAGTATGGGGAGTCTCTGGGTCAGGAACCTATCCCTCCATGTTTTGTTCATTGTGATGACAAGGTTTAGATCCCTGGAGCATGTGGCTCTGAGGGTTTGAGATTTCTTTAAGTGGAGCATGTCCAACAGCTCAAGGTTGACATCACCTTGTATGTTAAGCAGAGATCACCTCGGAGTAGGCTTTATGCCAGAGTATAGCTGGAGTTTTTTAGACGGTCAGCATTGGGCATCTGCTTTAGCTTTAGCCCTGTGATTCTTTTAGTGTGGTATTTCTGTGGCCTTTCCAGCTGTTGAAGATGTCTTGTGAAGTACATACCAAACAGGGCGTTGTACTTTATAATGGGTCTAATGAAGGATGAGTACAGTGGGACAATGACCTCATTTTTTTCTGGATAAAAAGCTCTTAGTGATGAGGTGTGCCACATAGAAGGATTTCCTGACTATTGTGGTGATGTGGTTATCAAAGGTGAGACCACTGTCCACCTGTGTCCCTAAGTCTCTCATCACACTTTCAGTGTTTAGTGTAGTGCCACCTATGTGGTAATTCATGGGTACATGCTTTTTTCCCAAAGGGGATAACTATACATTTCTTGGCATTAAGCTTGAACCCATGGCTCTGGCTCCAAGCATCTGTTTCTGTAAGGCCATTTTGTAGAGTATCCACAACGTTTGGGAGATTCAATAATGGCTCCCAGTTTGCAGACATCTGCGAACTTTGTTAGCCAGAGTCCCTTAGTGTTGGCCTGTACTTCAGAGAAGTAGATGCCAAACAAGAGCGGTCCCAGGACTGAACCCTGAGGTACTCCACTTGTCACTTGTCTGGATCTGGATTTGGAGTTGGCTACTTTTACAGTCTGGGTTCTGTCAGTAAGCCAGTTGCCAGCCCATCGAGTGACACAGGGATTAATGCCCTGCTTAGTAAGTTTATCTATGATTCCAGAGTAGAGGATGGTGTCGAAGGCTTTGGTGAGGTCCAGCTAGGCTGTGGAGACCATCTTACCCTCATCCACAGCTCTGGAGACTGATTCAAAGAAGTCAATCAGGTTCAGGAGACAAGATCTTCCCTTCACGAACCCAAACTGGGTGGGTCCAGTGTTTAAAAGTTGCCAATGACATTGGATATAAGTTCCATGCCCTTGCAGATCAGGCTCGTCAGACTGATGGGATGGTAGTTCCTGGGATCCAAGGTGGATCCCCTTTGTGGAGTGGGACAAATGTAGCTGTGGACACGAAGCCTGAGGTGAGGCTATGATTAAACATGACACTTAGGTGAGGTACCAGTTTTGTAGTTCATGGTACACAGCCTAGGATGTCATCTAGTCCCATGGATGCTGTATTCTTAGGTTTGGAGAGTACGGTTTCTAGCTACGTGGCCATGATTACTGGAATTTGGCAATCTTTTGGTATTGAGATGGGCCCTTAAGGGGGTGAGAGGGGGGTAAAGTTGGTCCTAAATCGATCTGCCAGGATATTGGCAATATCCTTGGGATCAGTATTTTTAATGCCATTCTGTTGTAGCTCAGAGCATATCTGAGCATTGCCATTTAGATTCTTGACATAACTATAGATTGCCTTGTGGTTGTTTTTGGAATATTTGGCAATTTTATTTTTGTAACTAGCTTTGGAGGATTTTATGAGGGATCTCAGCTTCTTACTGAGGCTGGTAAGGGAGATGTTTGCATCCTGGGATTTTTCTCTTTTTTGCAACCGTTTTTTTCCTTCTATTGCATATAGTTTGTTTATGGTAGGAGACCACCAGATTGGCTTCCTTTTTTTGGAGGAGAGCATCTTGGTTCTATTTGGGATGGCACAATTCATGCATGGGTGGATGTGCTCGTACAGTGCCTTAGTGTAGAATTCAGCAGTCGAACTTTCAGCTCCTGTCTGCATGGATGCCATGAAGTTTGTCACTTCTGACTTGAATAGCATGAAGTTGGCTTTGGAGAAGTTTTTTTTACAGAGGTTTCCTTACTGGGGGGTGGGGGTGGGATGTGGATGTCAAAGGTGATTTGCTTATGGTCAGACCTGACCAATGAGGGGGTGACCACTGGTGTGGAGCATCTATCTCCCATGTTGGTAATGACCACGTCTAAGATATTGGAGCCCCTCGTGGGACAATGGATTAGTTGATCTAGGGCATTGGAATTTATGAATTCCAAGAACCTTTGGGAAAAGGTGTTGGTATCTGAGTAGTTTTCCCAGTTAATGGCAGGGTAGTTGAAGTCACCCAGTATTAGGATGTTTGTTTGTATCTTAATATTTTCCAGTATGTTTAGAAAGGTGTAGTGAGAATGTTGGGTCATGGTGGGGGATCTGTAGCAAGTTACAATTTGGATTGCAGTCTTACCTAGTGTTAGTTGCACCTGGATAATTTCAGATGCATTGTGTTAGGCAACTAGCCTGGAGGTGTGAATATCCTTGGTGAATATGGACACTCCTCCACCTTTAGGGATTTCGGTCTTGGTTTGGTGGCCAAAAAGTGTGGTAAGAGTTGTAGCCTGATATTGCAGGGGTGCTCTCTGGAGCCTTAAACCAGGTCTCAGTTACTGCACAGATATTGATGTTCTCCAATTTTAGGAGTACCTTGAGAGAGTGCATTTTGAGGTTTAGACTTTTAGCGTTCAATAGCATTACCTACAGATTTTACATGCTTGTATCTGTTAGGGTGGTGGTTTTGTCCTTTGAACCTTGCCTAAAAAGGCACTATAGGGGTGGCAAGAACTTTAGCCAGTAACCTGAATTCCAGGGATGATAGGTGCCGACCATCTCTGGCAAAGCATCGTGGTTTGTCGATCATGTCGTCCCAGGCAGATATTGGATCCCCCTTGAATGACACCAGAAGCTTAGCCAATTGCTGAAGTCAATCATTTTGTCCTTATACTGTGGTATCATTCTGGGTGAAGGCAGGATGCTACTCAGGGCTAGGGTCATACCTGGCTGGGCCACATGATCCAAGAGCTCCTCCATGTCTCTTTTCATGTAGTCCAGGGAGGTACAGCTCAAGTCATTCACTCCAACATGGACAATGACAGAGTCATATTTGTACTTATTGTGGCGTGACTTGAGTGCATGCTTTATGTGACAGATCCTGGTACCCGACAGGCAGCTGACTGTAATTTTCTCCTTATTCAGCCTGTTGAGTGGGACATCAGTGTGCCTGACTACAGAGTCACCTATGACTAAAGTGTTGGGTACGTTGTCTTGCCTTAGGGGCTGTTGTTGGGTGGCACACTGGTGTTATGAGCTATGTGTCACTTTGGTTGTGACTGGTGTTTGTGTTTTATCTTCAGAGGCCCTTGTTGATTAGGCAGGTTAAAGTTAAGGGCCTCTGCATATGTGGGTTTAGTGTTGCTATGTGTGGGTGTTGATGGCGTGGGTTTTGAAGGGCTATGTGCTGCTTGAGGTGTAGTGCATGTGTTAACCTTCTCCTCTTGACTGTCTAGCACAATCTTGACTGGAGAGAGCTTTTTTCTAGTTTGGCTATGTAAGTGCATCTCTCGCAGGTTGTAGTGTTGGGTGGTAGAAGGAGAGGGTTGTCTGTGTATATGAGGCAGTTACTAGAACACAAACGGCAACTGCAGACTGTAAAAAACTCTTTATTCCTTAAGCACTCGATAGCTTTTCGTACGCACTGTGTGCGAACTTCATCAGAGGGTGAATTCATTAATTACATACATCCTTTAAATAACCAAAATGTTAAAATAAATGGGTTTACCCTAAGAAGAAAATTCAAAAACAACTGTAATTCAAAGATGGTTATATATGTGGCAATATGTCAGCTATGCCACTGTTTCTATGTGGGAAAAACCATTAGAAGACTTCGAGATAGAATATATGAGCATGTGTATAACATTAAAAAATGCAATTGTGAAAATGCTCTTGCCAGGCATATTAGTGAATTTTCAGACCATAATTTTAAATTTTGGATATTGGACCAACTTATACCAAATATTAGAGGAGGACCAATAGAATTACAATTGGAACGGTTGGAACTTATTTGGCAAATTCGATTATTTTCATATTGCCTACCTGGATTAAATGATATTTGTTCCATTATGCCCATTTTAAAGCTACGTAGCCTAACAAGATAATTTTTCCCTCTGTTTTCATTTCTTAGCTCCCCTCCTTCTCCTTCCTTTCCCCTCCCCTCCCCCCCTTTCTCCCCCCCCCCCTTTTTCTTTTGTCATATGACCTTTCCCTTGGTTATTATATTATATTATAATATAATATATTTTAGCCCTTGTGGCAGGGTGGAAGTATTGTTTAAATGCTACGCCTGGTACATCATTTGTTATACATAATTGGTATATATAAAGTACGTTATTGTTTTTAACATTTATATAATATATACTTTTTAACATTTATATGTATATATTCTGGTTACATTTTTTGTAACTACAGTATATAAAATGTATATAGCTGATTATTATAGAAAACATGGTAATTATCAACCATTCAGTTATAAACAGATATTGTGTTTGTATAAGTATATGAGTTATAAATTTTCATATATTATAGTATGGTTTTACAATATTAGATATGGTTTTCTATATCAATTTGAATAGAAATAATGTAGGATGTATTGATATAGTACCACCGTGTAGTGATCGGATAAAAGCCATTATTTGATGCTGGTTATATAAAAACTATAAAAACTAATTGTTTGAAATTTATTACTTGATACTTGTTTAAAAGTTATTACTTGATGCTGGTTCCTAAATTGCCGATTTTATTCTAAAAGATTCTAAAAGATTTTAAAAGATTTTAAATAATTAAAGTAACATCAGCTGACTTAGCAGGAAGTTATTTAAAGGATGTATGTAATTAATTAATTCACCCTCTGATGAAGTTCGCACACAGTGCGTACGAAAAGCTATCGAGTGCTTAAGGAATAAAGAGTTTTTTACAGTCTGCAGTTGCCGTTTGTGTTCTAGTAACAGCTTTTTTTGTTTTCTACGTTTATCTATATGAGGCAGTTGCTGCATTGCCCCAGTATGCCCAGATTCACCAGGTGGACAGGAGAACTCAACAGAAGCTGACCCTTGGACATGCCTGTTTAGGTGCTTTTTTGTAAAGTACAAGAGCTGTTTTCCCTTACCTTTGCAAGGTACTTTGCAATTATGGGCTGTTTAGTGCCTACAATTAATTTCTCCTAATTAACAAAGAGAGTTGAGTGCTTGTATCAGTTTAAGGCTTCCTAGTGCTTTCCAGCAGGTTCTAGAGCAAGTGCTAGTCACAGGGGTTCAGATTTTAGTGCTACTACTGAGAAACCAGCTAGTTCTAAGGGAAAATTTGAAGAGCAGACTTTCTGGCACCTGGAATACTTTAACCATAGCCCCACAGTGCTGCACGGTGTGAAAAATGTGCAAACACACATGTTTTTAAGCCAGAAAGTTGAAAGGGATAGACATCAGCCCAAAATGGCTAAAATTACAATTTCAGAGTTGGAAACCACTCCTCTAGTGTTAGACAGGCAGTACAATGCTCACCACTCCCACTGGTAAGCAGTAGGACTTCCCTGTACCACAGCAAGGTCTGGAATCTGGAACACAGAAAATAAAGTCCTGAAACCAGCAAAGCCTGGAATCTGGACTATACTAGCTAGGAAAGGCAGGAAACGAGCAAACAAGATAGTATTTTTTTAAGTAACACCAGCAAATACCACTTGTGACAAATAGAAGACAGACAGCCCAATCTGTATTAACATTTTCGTTCTATTTATTCCAACTGAACTTCTTCAGAAAAGCACCCAAAAACCAAATTACTTGACTTAAATAGAAAAAGTCACATGCAGCAGCCTACCAATGAAACTGTATTCACAATTTCTTCTAATTGATAATGTGAAAATGATAATTCAATAATACAATAATGTAAAAATATTAAGTTATAACCTAAAAGCATACTTATAAAATACTGTGGTGACCCCTAACCGGGAAAAGCCGAAAGACTCAACATTCTAATTTGAGTCTTCAATGACTTGCCACTAATTTGGCAGAAAAAGCACAATTTTGTGAAAAAAGGATAAAAAATATGGGAAAAAATCTGGACATTCTGCAAAAATCTGTACAGTTGAGAGGTAAGAAAAGTTAATGGGAGCTTAAAGGAAAACTGCAGTATGAGTATACAGGAAATCTAAGTTTGTGGAGATGAAAGCAAGAATAATCTGTATAAGAGAAAGCTGTGTTATCAAGAAATGGTAAAAATATTTTGTGGTAAGTAGTTGGGAAACTTTACATGAAGAAGTTAAAGTAACAAGGAAAATGAAAAAGAAAGAAATTAGTATATGGAAATAATCACGCATGAAATACTGGCGAAAATCAATATGACATATAGAATGAGGGATGAAAAGAATTGGCCATATGAAGGATATAATGTGGAAGATACACTGTACCACGTTTTCTGAAATGTAAAATTTTGGACGGGTTCTGAAGAATGTTAACTGAAAGAACTAGAATACATCACTTAGTTAATTTAGCTTTGAATATTGTGATATGTGCCTAGCTGGCTAAGGCATTTTGAAACATAAATGTTACCAAATATGGTCTGACTTGATTAGGGAAGGGTATACCTGTGGGATAGTACATATAGCTGTCACATTTGTAAGGACCAGGTAAAGAACATTTTGATATCTAGTGGGTTGTTTGACTTTTTGTTACAGGGAATTCTTATTTATGAAATCAAGGAATTTTGGGGCACAGCCTACATTTGAGATATAGGTTCATAGGTTCATAGGTTCATACTAGGCTATCTGCACTAGGGCATTTATAAGCTTAGCCAGAGTATGTTTGGCTTTCGCCACCCATTTTAAATTAATTTTGCTATGCCCTTTTTCGAGGTTAGTATACTGTGCCTCTGTCTAACAGTGACACAGAAGTGATACCCGGGGTAAACCTATGATCTCCCATCAACTCATCAAGACTCCTCTTGAAAAGAATCAATGAGGGACTCTGCCTAACCTAGACTGGGATTTTATTCCATAGTGAAGGGAGCCTCTGGGTTATGAATCTGTCCCTCCAGCATGTCCTATTTATTTCAGTGCTGAGGTTCAAGTCTCTCGAGCACGTGGCTCGATGGGATTTGGATTTTCTGAGGTGCAGCATGTCCATTAATTCCGGGTTGGACATGGCTTTATACGTCAGGCACAGGTCACCTCTGAGCAGGCAGTATGCCACTGAGTAGAGCTGGAGTTTCTTTAACCGGGCAGCATATGGCATCTGTTTGAGCCCTTTGATCCTCTTGGTGAGGTACTTTTGGGATCTTTCCAGTTGCTGCAGGTGTTTGGTAAGGTACATCCCAAAAGGGGCATTGTACTCGATTATGGGCCTGATGAGGGATGAGTAAAGAGGCCCGATGACCTCCCCTAATCTAGATGTGAATCTCTTCATGATTAGGTGGGCTATATAAAATGTTTTTCTAACCACTTTGGCCACGTGGTTGTCAAATGAGAGATTGTTATCAACTTGGGTCCCCAGGTCCCTAATTACTTCTTCTGTACTTAATGGATTACCACCTATGTGGTAATTTGTGGGCACTTTGTTTTTGCCAAAGGGGATGACTATACACTTTTTGGCGTTTAGCTTGAGGCCATGGCTCTGGCACCAGTTGTCTGTTTCTATGAGGCCCTTTTGGAGGATGCTTGTGTCGGCTGGAGAGTCGATTATGGCGCCCAGTTTGCAGTCATCTGCGAACTTGGTCAGCCACAGTCCTTCCATGTTGGCCTGTACCTCCGAGAAATATATACCAAACAAGAGAGGTCCCAGGACTGAGCCTTGTGGGATGCTACTTGTAACTGGTTTGGAGTCTGACATGGCTCCAGCAATTCTAACCATGTGGGTTCTGTCCTTGAGCCAATTTGCAACCCATCTAGTGACATAGGGGTTTATATTTAAGCTGGTGAGCTTATCTCTAATGCCCGAGTGGGGTATTGTATCGAAGGCTTTTGCGAAGTCCAGATAGGCTGTGTGGACCACCTTTCCTTCATCAATGGCCTTGGTGACTGTTTCAAAGAAGTCAACCAGGTTTAAGAGGCAGGATCTGCTCTTAACAAAGCTGAACTGGGTAGGATCCAGTGTCTGTAGGTCCCCAATATCTTTATTTATGAGGTCCATGACGATCCTTTCCATAGATTTGCAGACCAAGCTAGTCAGGCTTATGGGGCGATAGTTTCCAGGGTCCGTTGAGGCACCACCTTTGTGGAGAGGGACCACTGTTGCTGTACACCACTCTTTGGGTACATATCCTGTAGTAAGGCTGAGATTGAACAGTAGTTTTATGTTTGGGTTCAGCTCTTTTTGGAGTTCATGTAGGATGCAGCCTGGGACACCGTCTGATCCCATTGATGCTGTGTTTTTTGCTTTGGAGAGGGCGGCTCCCACCTGAGCATCTGAGATGTCAGGGGGGCAGCACTCTGCTGGGATAGATATTTGCCCTTTTGGTGGGGAGGGGGGGAGAAGTTTGCGCTGAACCTGTCAGGTCTCCCATTTTACTTACAGCCAGTTAAATTCTCTCAGGACGGTGCAGTTTTTGTGGTCAGCTAATGTATTTAAGAAAGGCACATAGTTTTGGGGGTCATCAATGGGATCCTGTAACGTCACGATCTGGTAGCTGTTTTTATGTAGGCTGAGTTGAATATCAATAAGTTTACTTTGTGGGTCTCTGGGAATAAGTATTGAGATAATGTGGTCTTTAACAAATATGTACATACATACATACATACAACAATTCAAGCACAGGTATTAATGCCTTTCTAGCTTGCCAATATACCAAAACACATGTTCCCATAATAAGTGTTCTTAAAATATCTAAACTAGTACTTGCTTTAATGTAATTTGGTAATCTGTTCCATGCATCAGCTACTCTGTCAGAGAACCAATTAATACACTTCTCATTCCTATAGAATCTTCTACATAGGTTGTCTGAGGATTCTCTAGTACTTTTTGATAACTCCAAACATTCCCAGAGGTAGCTGTCTATAAATGACCTATATACCTGAATAAGATCTCCTCTTAGATATCTATAAAAGACTGTACAAGTTCAGATATTTTAGTCTTTCATGATAACTTAAGTTTTCACATCTGTGTATGCCCTTGGTATATTTCCACTGTACTCTTTCCAGTTTACTCATGCTTGTTTTCTTATAGGGCTTACATATTCTTATTCCATACTCAGGTTTGGGTCTAATATAACTAACAAACAATGATTTCAACATTTTTGATTTCCTAGACTTTATAAATTGTTTTATACAACCTATAATTCTATAACTATAATTATCCAACTGGTTGATGTGAATAGAAAAACTCATAGCTGGCTCTTCCGATATACCCAGGTCCTTAAATGAGTCTACATTTTCAATCACTGTGCACTGTATATCTCCCAAATGTCACATGCTTAGTTTTTGATGTATTTA
Organism: Protopterus annectens; assembly: GCF_019279795.1. Taxonomy (NCBI): domain Eukaryota; kingdom Metazoa; phylum Chordata; order Ceratodontiformes; family Protopteridae; genus Protopterus; species Protopterus annectens. The sequence continues at coordinate 1,691,916,538 of NC_056726.1, forward strand.
TCGACATATTATTCTCCTGTGCCCAAATGGTCAATTGAGTCAATTTATTTTGAAGACATGCCTTACCTATAACACATGTAGTCAGTTTACCTAATTTTAGGTTGTCTGCATATAGACTGTAGAACACCTCAGATGAAAAAGTTAGGTCTGAAAGGTACCATATAAACAAGTAAGGGCCTACGACAGAGCCCTGGTGGACACCCTGACTGTAAGCAAGGATTTCACCTGTCTAGTTTCTGTATGATACTTGTCATGTCCTATTTGTAAGCCATGCAGCTAGCCATCTAATCAACAGTACATCAATACCCAGTTGTACTAATTTATTGATCATTGTTTTGTGTATAACCCTGTCAAATGCTGAAGTTAGATATATATAAATTACATCACAGCACAATTTTTCATTCATAGTTGTTATTATATTGTTATAGAACATCATCTTACAGGTGGTAATAGATCTAGTTTCAACATATGCATGCTGATATAAGGTTTTAATTCCCAACCTACACAGTTCTGATAACAACTTATCCACTATTATCTTCTACATTATTTTTCCACAGCATAAAATTAGACTTAAGGGTCTATATGACTCTATGTTTATCCTACTCCCCTTTCCCTTAAGGATGGGTTTAATAAGCACGTCTTCAATCGTGAGGACTTTCCCTATATTTATTTGACCTATAGTAGAGAATAACAGATATAATGGTACCATAAGTTCTTGCTGAAGTGTTCTCAGGCTATTGTTATTAATTCTGTCTCCTCCTTATGTTTTGTTTGGATCCATTTTGTGCAGTTCTTTTTCAATATAATCTAATTTGATTCCAGTATCTGGGGTTACCTGGATGTCACTAGGACAACTTAACACAACGTTTTATGGAGCCAAACTGTTTGCATAAGATTTTGTAAATATATCTATACTCTTTTGTATCTGAGAATAAATTTTAGAATCTGCACACAGTTTTTTTCAATTTGTATGTCTTTATTCCTTCCACATCTTATGTATCTATAAAAAGGTTTATTCAATATCTTTATATATATACATTTTCTTCAAATTTTTCTTCATCTTGTGTCACACTATGTTTAATATATTTGCCCATCTTGTTTATTTCAGTGATCAAAGCTGTAGCTCAACCTCTCTCCCATTTCTTATATTTTTGTCTCTCACCTTTATCAGATATCTTGTTCTTATGGAAATATGTCCCCCTGATGTATGCCAAGATCCTGATGTTAAACATTTTTTTTGCACTTTTTGACCATTTCTTGTATTTTTTGTCTCTCACCTTAATCAGATATCTGGTTCTTATGGAAATATATCTCCCTGACTTTGTATGCCTAGATCCTGATGTTAAACATTTTTTTTTTATTTTTTTTGCACTCAATTTATGTTTCAGAACTTTCCAAATTCCAACTGCAGTTTTACCACTGAATACCCCATTCCTGTTAACTTCACATAGTGACTGTATCGCTTCCATATAATCTGTAATTAACCTTCTGTGCATTCGTTTAGATTTGAGTTTGGCAGAATTATCTAGCAACAAATTAACCTTTATAACCCCATGATCACTGCATATCAATGGTGGTAAAACTTGACTTGAAGTAACAGTAATTTCTTTAGGAACACAAACAATGTCTAGTATCTTCCATCCACTGCTAGTTCTTTTTACAATCTGAAGCAATTGTTGAATATACATTGTGAATAATTAACTTACTAATGTTGTTGAATCAATATTATTCCAGTCTGTTTCTGGTAAATTTAAGTCTCCAGCTAATATTATTCTTCCCTCCTGAGTTTCTTCCAAGAAATGCATGAATTCCTCTAGGTTATCTGCACTGGACTTTGGTGGTCTATACACTCCAGCAATTGTTATATGTTCCAGGGTTGTCTTTATTGTCACAGTTACAGAGTTTATTGTATAGGTGTAGATTGAACATGTAATAATCACAGGTCTCATAAGTATCTTTAATCCCTTTCGTAACACCTTTACCTGATTTTTTTTTTTTTTAGAATGTCTGTTACAGTAAAAACATTTATACCCCGACAGAACTGGTTTCCAGTCATTGTTATTTAACCATGTTTCACAACAACAGAACCATCAATCTTGTGGAATTGTAGCAAATTTTCCAAAAAAAAAAAAACTTTATTATTAATGCTCCTAGCATTAACAGCCATCAGAGCTGCATCAAATGTTGCTATCTGTAAATTGTTAAAATTTCAACCTGGCAAAAATTATGCCTAGTGTTTGTCAAATATTGCAAAATATCAGCTGTAAAAACTATCTTCCCTGATCTTGACAAAATGCATACCATCCTGTCTGACATGTGTGCCCAAAACTAGGCTTGGATAATCTACACATTTCCATTTTTTAAAACAGGACATTTTTTCCATGTAGGTAATACCCAAAAAATCATTCATGGTGACATGACTATCCTTTCTATAGGTTGTTGTTTATCTTTTGGCTTTTCCCAGTTAGGGGTCGCCACAGCGGAACTCCGGTCCGCTAATGATTGGCAGTTGTTTTTTATGGTGTCAAGTTGCCAGCCCAATGCCCAACCTTCAACAAAGGCATGCCCATTCAACACATGTCTTTTGAATGCCCACTCAACCGTGGGGAGGACATGCAGACTCCACACAGAAGGCACTCCCAACCCAAACCGAGAATCGAACAGGAGAACCTCTTGCTGTGAGGCAACAATGCTACCGTTGTACCACCGCAGAATACACTATCCCTTCCTTTCCTTTCTATAGGTGATTTGTCAAAAATCCGTCCTAACACCACTACAAGCTATACTATCTAAGAGGGCTTTCGGTTCCCTACTAACAGTCAAGGAATCCTTGTGGATGACATCATTTATACCAACATGAATAAAAATAAAAATGTATTTACATACATTAAGGCATTCCAAAGCTTGTTTCACATCTTCTATTTTTGCTCCTGGCAAGCATAATACTATTCAATGTTCATTGTCATCTCTGCAAATATAAGTATCAATTCCTCTAATAACTGAGTCTCCAATTACAAGAATATCTTTGCTGATTAGCTCTGAAGAATCTTCAGCTGCTAATAAAGTAATATCTGCTCTGTCAATGTTATGACGGATAGATCTTCATCACTATTAGTCTTACTAATCCCACTGTTTTCATTGTGTATTAAATTCTCATCCAGCTGGCATTGTAAATCCACAGTATGAGCCATGTAGTCAACATCTGTCTTTCTCTTCTTTTTTCTTACAGTAATGTTCTTCAGTCCTTCCACATTCAGTTTTGATTTCTTCCTTTTCACCTGCTCCTTGTCTCTTTTTTTCTTCCTTCTATTTTGGAAAAATGATGCCCTTTTCTGTAGACTGAAGGTTTTTTGACAGAAAAATATTACCATTCCCTGTAACCTGTGTGTTACATAACAAAGCAGTGGCCTCTTTAGTATGTATTTGCTTTACTTTACAGATATTAATCAGTTTCTTGTCCTTCCTTGTCATTTGCTGTGAACTACTTTCTCGCTTTCACTTTTTGTTTCCTTCTAAACAAACCAGATTCTCAGATTGTTGAATACTTGTTGAATACTTGCATCCAGATTCCAAAGTTGTCAGGGGCATCATCTTGTTTCACCGGGGTTGAATGATCTTAGCAGACAATAGATGTATCATTTCCTAAATGTGTTCTGTTTGTTCTTTGCCTAATATCATTTATCTTACCAGTTCAGTCATTAATATATGAAGCAACAGTTCTCCAAGCCATGCCAATTGCACAAGTGCAATCATCATCAAATCTAGATTTACTTCTAACAATGGTAAGCAAATCACCCAAATTTTGTCACGAGGAGCACAGATCACCAGTGTTATCAGCTGTTACCTTTTAATATGCATAGCATTTATTACACTGTACAAGATATTTGTGCATTAGCAAATCATTAATTGCATACTCATTTAAGGAATCTATATTCAGTTTACAAAAGATAAAATATTGTAAAAGAAAAGATCAAAATCAGTAACCACAGAATTCAAAGATAAATTAAATCAACTTCTATGACAAAAATTCAATCAAGCAATATACAACTAAAAACTAAAGTAAGTACAGTAAAGTTGTTCTGACCATACAAGTTCTGCAAGAAAGACAAAAGTTGTAATTCCTTTACATCGCACACAAAAGCATGCAGTAGCTTCTGCTCACTACCTCTCTCAGTCAAACTTCTTTTTAACAGTAAAGATAAATAAATCACAAACCATGGTAGGATTGTTTAGATGTACTCAGGATTTTCCTCTCTGCAGCCTGTTTGAATTTATAGCTGTTAAGGCCCCTTGTGGTTGCTACAGCTTGCCTGTCTAAAAACCTATCCCTTTCTAACATCCAACAGTGAAATTAAAGGTAAAACAACAAAGTATAAATCAAAGTAAATCTTGTTAACAAGCGATCTCTTCCTACCTACAAACAGTGAAAAACAGTGATAACAAGTAAAATATAAATTCAAATAAAATGTGCAAAGTATATGTAGAGTATACCATAGTTTCCACTAGACCTAAAGGCATAGTAGGTGCAAAACTCTGATAAAGAGGGGTACTTTCTGTACTCTTAGACATAGTTTCAGTAATAATGCACACATGAATATGCTACAAATGTACGAGGGCTTTAATGTTAGGCAATTTATTATTTAGACTTCTACCATTGAGCAGAACCATGATGACATTGCCTAGAGCTTTGCTTATTTTGTTTTAGGCTGACAGATCCATTAGCTGAACTATGCATAAAAAGACACTCTGGGGGTGGCAAAGGCTTTATCCAGTATGCTTAAGCCTTGAAATGAGAGGTGAAAGCCATTATTGGTAAGGCAATAGAGCTGTGGATCCCCCTCAAGTGACACCAGTTACTGAGCCATTTGCTAAAATTATCCTTGTATCTTAGCATCATTCTTGGTGAAGGAGAATTCTGGTCAATTCCAGAGCCTTTCTTACACTTTTGAGATGCATGGACAGCTTGGAAATTTCTCTTTGTATCCCCCTTAGGGTTTTGTGCTGCAGATCATTTATAGCCAAATGGACCACAAGATTACCCATATTTGCTTACCTGAATGGTCTTGAGGGCCCTTGAGGTGTCAGAGATATCTGAACCAGAAGGACAGCTTGCTGCCACTCTGTTTTTCTCCAGCCTTGTGAGGGTTGATTTAGTGTGTCATACTATGAAGTCATTGGTAGTTGAGGGTTTAAGAGTATCTGGTTTGGAGCAGTTTTACTCTGGTAACACTCAATTTTTGATGTAGTAGTATGCGTTTCTGTATTTAATTTCGACAGAGGCCTGATATTGTTTGACTTTGGAGCCTTAGGAAATGACTTTTCACAGCCTCAGCTTATGACAGTTTTCCATGTACTTTTGTGGAGTGCCGAGGGGGAGGGGTTTCACAGATTGTTTTGTTGTGAGAGTGCTGATCCATTGTAGGTAAATATGCACATCTCTTAAAGGTAGTTTGTGATGGGTAAGTACAGTAGACTCCCTCTTATCTAGTCTCCCTTTAACCAGACTCCTCTTTAACCAGCCATATTTTTGTCAAGATGTTTTTCCATGAATCAAATTTTCATTGCCAATTCTAGGAAAAAGTATGGTGCACTGTACTCAGAGACAATGTATTAGTAAAGTAAAGTTAAATAAGAGCACCGGTAATCAATACAACACATATACATATTTTTTAATCTGATTTACAACCTATAAATGCTATTTTGTATCCTTTTTTGGATTAACCACCATTTGTTTATCCACCCTAAAGTCTGGTCCCAGAGAGACTGGATAAGAGGGAGTCTACTCAAGTGTACCTCATTACGAGGAACGTACCTCATTTGAGGTCTTAAAAAATGCATGTTCCTCAAGGTTCCACATTGAAAGGGTCTGTCACACATTCAGTGTTGGACATTTTTTAACTGCTAGCCATGGGTAAATAGATGTGAATCATATTAATTCATTAAAATATCTGTTTTATAAGTAAAACCACCCTATTTTAGCCATCATATGACCTTCCTAGTTGAAGTTGTTAGTAAGCCAGTAGTAAGTGTTCCACATTTTCCCCATTTGTCACACGTTATGAGGGCTAATGTTCCTCATTTTGGAGAAAGGAGGTTGAGAGCTACTCTACTGTAGTGTATTGTCCATGAGTATCAGACATTTGCTAGATTACATAACTATGACAAGTGAATTGAGGTTGGCAACTGAGTGAAGACAATCTGGATGACCTTCCATTTGGTCCAAGATTGCAGACTTTTTGCAAAATAAGAGGCATTAGAGTATAAACATTTGGGGAAATAAGACTTTCCTGAACTCTTTTGCATGACTTATCTGGATATCTGTAATATAATAATTAATGGTGGTTCTCGACTAAGGAAAAACAGTTTACAGTAACTTAACTTGGTCGTAAACAGAGAAGTAGCCCCTTTAGCACAGTCTGCGAATGGGTACATGTCTGGCTGAGCCTGATAGGAGTAAAACTTCAGTTGAAGTGCTTGTGTCTATTGCAGGTTTGCAAGACATTGCATAAAGTGAAGCTCAGCCCAATATACTGTGCTAAGAATTTAAACAAACCAATTAAAAAAACAGTTTTTAAACTATGTTTGTGTTCAATTACCATGAGAGAAAACAAAATAAGTGATTGAAACTTGTTTAAATGCTACCAAGAATAGCATAAACAGTTAAAACAGAGAGAAAACAGTAGATGTACCAAATATAAGCAACACAGCAACTAAAAAAATCAGTCAGGTGATTGCAAAAACACAGTACTTCAGCTTTAGCAAGTTAACTAAATATGCAACACTTATTTAAATAACACTAACACTGCAGAAATCAATAGGCAACAAGAAGTGCAGAAGAAATAAAACACATACCTAATTTATGTTGTTAAAGTGACATTTAAATGCTATTTTTAGCTTTTTCAGCACATGCTCAGTCTAATCATTCCTCTGAGTCTTTTAAAGGCACCATAGAAGTCACAGTCAGCACCCTATACCTGAGTTAAGAAATTAAGCTAACCAATCACAAAAACAGCTTTTGAAAAGCCTTTTTGCCCCAGCCAATAATACTAGAACTCCAGAAGTAGCTGCTGCTTATCCTCTCTCACAGAATTGTCAGTACTTTCTCTTAGACTGCTCACATGCCTGCATAACCTTTCTGCATCAGTAACTAAGTTAAAAAATAGCAGAAATCCAGTAGAAAACATCTATAATTGCAAACGGAACTAGTTAGCAAAGTAACTAGTTCTAATTCCACATACATGGTGAGCTTTCACCTCACCAAGAGTCCTGTTCCTTTCACTGGGTTTCATCCTCATACATTGATGAGCCTTGACAATAAATAACACATTATTTCAGTGAGGCAAGTCCAGATCCTCTTTTGGAATGAGTTCTAGGGGTCCAGTAGTCCCCATTGGCATACATTGAATAGGGGATATCAGAGACCTATCTTTTGGGCTCAGACATAGAGTAACTACCCTGTTGTAATGTTTTTTTCCATGTTCAAGTCCTTTTGGAATCCAGCCTTTCTTAGAGTTGTTGCTGAATGTTTTTCCTATATGCTGAGAGCATAGGTCATTTACTTGCCATCTTCCTTAGCAATGACCCATGACTAGGTATGGGTAATGCTGGATTCACCCATAGTTAGTGTGGTTTGATCACGTGAGTGAAGCCTGAGTGATTAAACAAAGCCAGCCATGGGTAAATCCTGCATTACCCACCCTCATGTTTGTGTAATTGCTTTTATACAATGACATTAAAGAAAGAAATTGCTTACCTTTCTTCAATAAAGTCTTTGTATAAGGGCGCTGTAATGTTCCTACACATTCTTCTGCAATTATTGTTGTACTGTGCACATGTATGGGACTTACTGTACATTCCCACACTTGCATAGTATATCAGTGCTGTTCAGGAGAAGCAAGAGAGAGAAAAGAAAATCTCTGTTGCTGTCTTTTTTTCCTGCCACTTTTAATGCAAGAAACCTGGACAATGCCCAACATAATGTGTGTGTGTGTTTGTGTGTGTGTGTGTGTGTGTGGGGGGGGGGGGGCAAAGGTCCAAAAACAGGGACAGATTTTACTGTTCTTATAAAGTTAGAAAGTTATTGGAAGTGAAAGTTTTTGAGTTACTGTGCATTTTTTGAAGGATATGAAGCCTAAACCTCAAATGTTTGTCATTATTTAATGAGTTCAATCCACAGTGGCTTAGAAAACTACAATTTTTTATGAGGAAACAATGACAACTATGAGGCAAAAAATCTAGACATTCTGCAAAATTCTGGACTGTTGAGAGGTACGAGAGTCTGCTGAGATTTTAGGAGGGACAACACATAAATACAAGAAAAATCAGGCACCTTTCTATTTCTTTGTTTTGCAGAATGTACCTGTTTTTTATTGTATTTTGCTCTGTCCTCTGTAGCATATGCAAATAGAAAAGTCTGGCTACTCAATGGTACTTTAGCAGCTGAACTTTTCTTTTAGTATATGCTCAATTTACAATGGGCATGCTGGTTGGGTTGTCCAATCAGCATGCACATTTTTCAATGGCAATGAGCTGTCATTGCATAATTGGTGTTATTTAATTCTCTGGACCTTATCATTTGCAGATGATCAGTGCCAGTTTAGAATAGTAAGAGAATTTCCTGAATCCTCATTAGTATATTATTTTACTTGACAGTAGCATTAGGAGTTCACTTTGAGAGTAAAGCCTGAGTGGTGAATTCTGTGCTCTGTTGTTTTAAAAAAAAATCATTGTTAATGATCTGAAGACTAACCCTAATGGTTTGTACTGTATGGCGAATACGTTATCTTGACTGGTGATGCAAGTACTTATCATCATTAACAGAGACATTGGGTACCTCCAAAGCTTGGACCCTACCCAGTTTAGCTTTGTTAAGGGCAGATCATGCCTCCTAAACCTGGTAGACTTTGAGACAGTTACCAAGGCATTAGACGATGGAAAGGAGGTCCACACAGCCTACCTAGACCTCGCAAAAAAGGTTTTTGACACCATTTCCCATTCTAGTATTATAGACAAGCTCACCAGCTTAAACATAAACTCCTGTGTCACTAGATGGGTTGCCAACTGGCTCATGGATAGAACCCACATGATGAGAGTTGCAGGCTCTATGTTCGACTCTAAACCGATTACCAGTGGCGTCCCCCAGGGCTCAGTCCTAGGACCCCTCCTGTTCGGTATATACTTCTCAGAGGTACAGGCAAGCATAGGAAGACTATGGCTGACCAAGTTCGCAGATGACTGCAAACTAGGGGCCATAATTGATTTCCCAGCTGATACAGACACCCTCCAGAAGGGTCTCACTGAGACGGATACCTGGTGTCAAAATCATGGCCTCAAACTAAATGCCAAAAAGTGGATAGTCATCCCCTTTGGAAAAATCAAAGTACCAATGAACTACCACATAGGTGGTAGTCCCCTAAATACAGAAAATGTAATAAGGGATCTGGGGACCCAAGTAGATAGTAATCGCTCCTTTGATAATCATATTGCTAAGGTGGTTAGAAAATCCTTCTATGTGGCCCACCTAATCACAAAAGGGTTCGCATCTAGAGCAAAAGAGGTTTTTGCGCCTCTCTACTCATCACTCATTAGACCCATCATAGAATACAATGCCCCATCTGGGATGTACCTTACAAGACACCTGCAACAGCTGGAAAGACCACAAAAGTACCTCACCAAGAGGATTACTGGCCTCAAACAGATGCCCTATGTAGCCCGACTCAAGAAACTCCAGCTGTACTCGGTTGCATACCGCTTACTCAGAGGTGATCTCTGCCTGACATACAAGGCCATGTCCAACCTAGAATTGATGGACATGCTCCACCTAAAAAAAACAAATCCCAGAGAGCCACATGCTCTAGAGATATAAACCTCACCACAATGATAAATAGGACATGCTAGAGGGATAGATTCCTGTCCCAGAGACTCCCCATGCTTTGGAACAGGATTCCAATATATATCAGGCAGAGCCCCTCACTAACACTCTTCAAGAGAAACCTTGACGAGTGGATTGGAAACAGAAAATTTACCCCGGGGATCACTGCAGTGGCTCTGCTGGACAGTGGCAGCAGGGAACTAATGACTCTGCTGGACAGGGGCACAGGGAACTAATCTAAAGGGGGGGTGAAAGCCAACACATTCTGGCTAGGCTTATAAATGCCCTTGGGCAGATAGCCTAGTACTTACCTATGAACCTATGAACCTATCTGTTTTAAAATTATAATATCTTCATAGGATCAAAGGAGATTACTAGGCTGTCGACCCTGAGGTCATTTTAAACCTACCCATTTCATCCCAATGTAATTCCATAGAAATACTACTCAATACACAAGATTGCATTTAGTGATGACTGCCCATGTCCAGGAGGGCTGTGGGCTCTATCTCCAGTAAGAATTTATGGTGCCCCAGCCACATGTCCAGGTTCTTCTTGAACAGTGTCATAGAGGTGCTCTGTTTCACATTAATTGGTAACCTATTCCAAAGATGTGGCAGTTACTGGGAGATAAATCTGTCCCTCCAGCATGCCCTATTTAAGTCGCAGGCCATATTTAGGTCCCTGGAACTGGCATCCCTAGTCTTGTTTGATTTACGGATATGCAGTAAGTTAATTTGGTTTGGGGTTTGGATTGCTCTGTAGACCATGCATAAATCTCCCTTATGATGTCTATACAATACAGGGTATAGTGACTGGGACATTAGTCAGTCTGTGTAAGGCACATGCTGGAGCCCCTTGATCTTCTTTATTAGAAATCTCTGAGGTCTCTCTAATTGCTGCAGGTGCTTAGTATGGTACATGCCAAATGGAGTGTTATACTCAGTTATGGGCAGGATAAGTCCCAAGGAGGGTTATAACTTCTTTTGCTCTCAAGGCGATGGCTTTTCTAATCAAGTGTGTTATGCAGAAAGCTTTCCTTATTACAGTAGACACATGCTGGTCTAAGTTAAGGTCATAGTCAACTTGTGATCCCAGGTCACTTATCACTTCATGGGTACTTAGGATATTTGTTCTTGATTTGATAGTGTGAGGGTACATTGCTTGTGCCAAAGGGAATGATGATGCATTTCTTTGCATTTAGTTTGATACTGTGACTAATGCACCAGTCATTGGCCTGCATGAGACCCTCCTGGAGTATACTGACATAATTTGGGGATTCAATGATTGTACCTAGTTTGCAGTCTGCTCTTCAGATATGTAGGGTGGGAGTTTGGGGGAAGGTTTGCTGTAATTTAGTAGGGGATAAAGGAGTGAAATTTTTACTTAACGTATCCACTAGCAAGTTTGTTATCTCTGTGGGATCAGTGTGTGATACCATTGTCCACTAGTTCTGAGCATGTTTGGGTCCTACCCTTTAGGTTATGTACGTAGCTGTAAAAGGCCTTATGGTTATACTTGGCTGTAATTGCTAAGTTTCTCTCAAAGGAGCCCTTGGAGGATTTGACAAGTTGTCTTGTTTGCCTGTTGAGGCTAAGGAGGGTGCTTCTCCATTGTTGGGGCCTTGCCTTTGTTTTCTTGGACAGTAATTTTTTGTGTTTATTGTAAAGTTTGTTGCTGCTAGATGTCCACCATAGGAGCTTGTTTTTACTTGGGGATCTGGCTTTGATTCTTTCTGGTACAGCTGAACTTATACACTTATGGAAGTGATTGTACAGGGCTTTAGTGTAAGCTACGGCATAGTTACCACTTTCAGCTTGCGGTGGGACTTGGAGTGAATTTATACCTTCACCTAGGAGGGTATAGTTTGCCTTGGTGAAGTGTTTTAGTCTGATTTCACCCTTTGTGACTTCTGGTATTAGTGCCAGCTCAAAGGTGACTGATTTGTGGTTAGTTTTAACTAATGAGGGTCCGACAGTTCTGGCAATGCATCTGTTTGACATGTTGTTGATGACCAGATCCAGAATGTTTGTTCTCCTTGTTGGGATATGGATAATTTGTTCCAGGGCATTTGAATTAACAAAGTCATGGAACTTTTGCACTAGCAAATTAGAACTAATGTAGGTGTCTCAGTTGTTGGTGGGATAATTAAATTCTCCATGACCAGTCTGTTTGGTAAAATTTGGATTGTCTCCAGTTTAGTCAAGTAAGCTTCATGGGTGTCATGACCCATGGAGGGGGATCTATAACTGGCTATGACTTCAATGGGGGTCTTACCCACTGTAACTTGGACCTGGAGTAACTCAATGGAACTGTCCAGTCTAACTAGAGAGAAGGTGAATTTATCTCTAATATAGATTGAAACACAACCTCATTTGGTTTTCATGTGTTCATTTTGTGATCTAAAGGTGTGGAAGGCATTGTAGCCTTGCAAGGGTGAGGTACTCTCTAAGGCCTTGAACCAGGTTTCTGTGACAGCACAGACATCTACATCTTCTAGTGATAGAAGCGCTTCCAGGGAGTGCAGTTTTTGGTTTAAGCTCCTAGCATTTAGCAGCATGACCCTTATTTTGTTCTGATTGGTTAATTTCACATTGGTAATGTTGTTTTCAAGACCTTTCCTAAAAAAGGCACTAGGGGGAGGCAATAGCCTTTGTCAGCAGCTGAAAGCCTAGTGGTGCTAGGTGCAAACCATCTCTGGCAAAACAGTGAGGTTTGTGGACCATGGCTTCCCAGGCTGACAGGAACTGGATCCCCTTTGAAAGACACCAAACACTGAGCCAGTTATTGAAATCAATCATTTTTTGTTTATGCTGTGACATCATTCTAGGTGAGGATAAAATGCTGTTTAAGGCTAAGGACATTCTTGTCTACGACACATAATCATAGAGCTGAACCATGTCTCTCTTCATATGGTCCAGTGAGGTGCATCTCAGTTAATTCACACCAATATGAATTATGACAGAGTCATAATGGTACTTGTTGCTGAGAGATCTGAGTGTGTGCATGATCTGATGAATCCTGGCACTGGACAGGCAGCTGACCATGACTTTCTCCTTCTCCAACCTGGTGAGTGGGACATCTGTGTGTCTCACTATGAGTCTCCAATGACAAGAACATTTGGTTTTTGAATGTTATGCTTTACTGGCTTGGTGGCAGAGACATTGGTGTTGCTATGAGTGACATGGGTGCTGTGGGAGCTGTGCTAGTTGTAGCAGTCTTGTGTTTTGGAGGTCTCTGGTGTTGTGATACGTTTTTTGAGAGAACCTCCGCATATGTGAATATATGTGTTTGATGCATACTGTGTTTGAGTAGTGGTATTATGAGCATATGTAGTTGGGGGTGAGTTGACAGCCTTCTCTGTGTTACTGTTAGTGAGAGAGAGCATGGATTGTAGATTTTTAGTGTAAACACATCTCTCGCACTCTGTACTGGACTGTGTTATTAGTAGAGGGTAGTCTGTGTACATCAGGCAATTGCTACACACTGCCTCAGGAAATCCAAGTCAACAAGGTTGGCAGGAAAAACAAGGGTGGTCCAACTATCCATAATGCTAGGTTGAAGACTGCTGTCACTAGGGTGTTAGTGCTTTTAATCAATATATGAAATACCGATCATTACGGTCTGTGATTCAGTATCTGCAGTTCATATTCTGTGTCATCCTGTCTTAAAGCTATATTAAATATTATCAGTCACAGTTAAATATTATCAGTCACAGTCTCCAGTTCACAATTTTCTTTGACTTTTAATTCTGCAGTTTCTAGAAATCAGGATTTTCAAAGGGACATACATATTTTAACTGTGTGTGCACGTGCGTGTGTGTGTGTTTGTGTTCTATGTATGATGATAATATATCAAATTTAAATGATTTATCTGCCATTGTTGCTGCTGTTTATTGTAAGCAAGCTTTCCAAAAATATCACAGCATTACTTTTTCACTCATTTCTAAGTTTTTGTTTAACAAGTGCCAAGACAGATAATGCTCATGTGAGTTTCATGTGGCTGTTACATGTTTTTGTCTAAGAAAGATTTACCATGTGTGCTGTATAGTAATTATCATACATGGATCATGTCTCAGCATAAAGTGAAAGGCTCAGACTAAATAGGCCAATGAATTGTTCACATCTCTGCTATGCGTGAAGCAGGTGCACAGCATATAGACAGCACATAATGAATATTGATGTGCTGCGGTACAGCTTCTCAGTTGTTTGGCATCAGTAGTCATTGCAAGTCTGAGCTTGTAGTCTCACGTGTGAATACATAGCTGACATCATGACATAAATTGCTCCTATTTCAATGTTTAATAGAACTGTACCTTATTTGTTAAATATTTTGTGGAAATCCTCATTCTGTAGGTAGTTCACATTACAGCATGGTACATAAATGTCTGAAAAAGGTGCTAGCATAAAACAATGCTTGACCTATTTTCATATGTTACTAGTGGGGTGACAGTGTTAGTGCCTTATGAATTCCATCACTATCAGGACTAGATATATACATCAAAAGATAGCAACGCATTTGAAAGAAGGAATTTATAAAGGATGTTCAGTGTACAAAGTGATGTTCATCTTTTTAAGGCCAATTTTACTGAAGTACTTGCTGATACTTTGGTTAAGGCCAGGAAGGTAGTCCTGCACAAAGCCTTCCCACAGGAATGCCTTTATCACCAGGAGACTTGTAGTTTGTTTTCACCTAGACCCATTGACTCTGTCAAAAATGCAGCTCACTTAACTTGGAAACACAGTGCACACCTAACTATTTTGTTATCCATGTTCTAAATATAAGGGTAATCTAATGTTTGTTACTCTGTATAATTATAAGGGAGATGAGCAATTGCAAACAGAAGGGGTGCTGATTGACTATCTTTGGCTACGCCATTCCCAGGGCAGGGGTGTAGTACCATTCAATACAACAACCATCAAATTCCTTGTGATATGTTGCACTTATTTTGTGTTAGGTATTCTAATTTATGCCTCAAAAATTAACAAGATATGCCTAGAAACATAAATGCAGAAAGAAAGCAGCCACTGATTTTGCACTTTTTGCACTTATTTTGTTTGCACTTATTTTTAAAATTGTTTTTTTCTCAAAACTTGCATTTTATCTGTCTTTGGCCTAGCACTCTTATGTGGGGTCATTTACTGCACTATTATAACTTGTTGATACTTGTTAACCTCTGCTATCTCTGAAAAAAACAAAAAAACAAAAAAATCTTGCTTTTTTCCCACTTTTCTGAGATTTAAAAAAGTTCAGTTACAGGCTTGCTGTTCTTGAACTGTTTGTAAGTTTCTGTGAGGCCATTTTTTGCTTGGACTAAAGGAAAGTCTCTCTGTTGATCAGTGGCAGTGAAAAACATTGAGCAGCCTGCCTGCCCCTGTGGGAGTGGTTACTGACTTGAAACTGTAGTTTTATTGGCCATTTTGGGTCAATTTCAAAACTCCTTCATCTTCCTCTCTTAAAACCTGGTTGCCTCGTGGTTTTGGCATCTTTTCAGGCTTGTTGGCTGTTGGTGAAGCACCCACCAAGAGGAGAAAACGCTGAGAGAAGAAAGGAGCCACTTTTGAGACTTATTTTTCCTCTGTTTATTTGCTAATTTTTTCTGCATAGCCGCTTATTTTGAGCATTTTCTGGCTTGTTAAATTTGATTTCTGCATTAGTAACTGTATTTAGAGCACAACCTAGAGCTGTTTACTGAATTTCCTGTTTGCACTTATTTTTAAAATCGTTTTTTTCTCAAAACTTGCATTTTATCTGTCTTTGGCCTAGCACTCTTGTGTGGGGTCATTTACTGCACTGTTATAACTTGTTGATACTTGTTAACCTCTGCTATCTCTGTAAAAACAAAAAAAAAAATCTTGCTTTTTTCCCACTTTTCTGAGATTTAAAAAAGTTCAGTTACAGGCTTGCTGTTCTTGAACTGTTTGTAAGTTTCTGTGAGGCCATTTTTTTTGCTTGGGCTAAAGGAAAGTCTCACTGTTGATCACTGGCAGTGAAAAACATTGAGCAGCCTGCCTGCCCCTGTGGGAGTGGTTACTGACTTGAAACTGTAGTTTTATTGGCCATTTTGGGTCAATTCCAAAACTCCTTCATCTTCCTCTCTTAAAACCCTCTTTTGTGTATTTTTGCGCATTTTTGTGCATAGCGCACCTAATTGGGTTTAAACTATTCCTGGCTCCACAGAGTCTGCTCTTCACTTTTTCCCTTAGAACTGCTCTATCTCTCAATTTAAACACCATATTTTCATTCTAAGGCCCTTCACTGGTCCAATTAAGTAATCCTACAAGTTAGCACTATTAAACCATAAGCACTAATTACTCTTATACTCTCTACGATTACCCTGTCCTCTACTGGTCCGTCTTAAATTCAGTTTCCCTGTTACTCCAGCATGTCCAAAGGTCAGTCAATGGTTTCCTCTCCAGTCCAGCTGGTGAATCTGGGAATTTTGAGGCAATGTTACAACTGTCGCATGTACACGGACAACCCTCTCCTCCTCCAAACAGGTTCAAATATATGTGAGAGATGCAACTATTTAGCCAAACTGGAGGCTGAGCTCTCTCATCTCAAAACTGGTGTAACCAGTCAGGAGGAGAAGGTAACCTCACACAACACAATTCCAGTATCACATAGTCCCACCACATCAGCGAACCAAACACATAAATACACAAAAACATACTCAGAGGCTCTAAATAAAAATCTACCTAAGCAACAGCGACCTCCAAAGCAGACATCCAAGCAAACGCTACCTCAAAACAAAACACACAAAACACATAACCCACAAAGTCAGTGTGCCAAGCAGCCACAGCCCTTAAGGCTGAATAACACACCTGATACTCTTGTTATAGGTGACTCTATTGTCAGACACACTGACGTCACCTCACCAGCCTGAATAAAGAGAAGGTCACGGTGAGCTGCCTGTCGGGTGCTAGGATCCGACACATAACGCAAGCACTCAGGTCACTCCAAAGCAAATACAAATATGACTCAGTCATTGTACATGCTGGTGTGAATGACCTGAGACGTACCTCCCTGGACTACATGAAAAGAGACATAGAGGAGCTCTCTGATCATGTAGCCCAGGCTGGTATGACCCTGACCTTGAGCAGCATCTTACCCTCACCTAGAATGGTGCCACAGTACAAAGACAAAATGATCGATTTTAACAATTGGCTAAAATTTTGGTGTCATTCAAAGGGGATCCAGTGTCTGTCAGCCTGGGATGACATGCTCGATAAGCCACGTTGCTTCGCTAGGGACGGCTTGCACCTGTCACCACTGGGCTTTCAGATATTGACAAAGGCTCTTGCCACCCCCATAGTGCCTTTTTTAGGCAAGGCTCAAAAGTCAAACCCACCCCATAGACAGCACAAGGAACAAGAAACTAAGGGTAATGCTGCTAAATGCCAGAAGTCTTAACCTCAAGATGCACGCACTCGAAGCTCTCCTCAGTATGGAGAACATCGATATCTGTGCAGTGACAGAAACCTGGTTCAAGGCTCCAGAGAGTACCCCAGCACTACCAGGCTATACCTCGTATCATGCTTTTCGGCCCCAAAACCCGGACCGAACCACAAAAGGAGGGGGAGTTTCCATATTTATCAAGGATATCCACACCTCCAGATTAGTGGCATTGCACGAAGTATCGGTGACCATCCATGTGCAACTAACAGTGGGCAAGACTGCTTTTCAGTTTATAGCATCCTACAGACCACCCTCTCAAAGTCAGGAATCCCATTCGGCTTTCCTGAAAACATTGAAGAACATGAAGATCTCTCCGAACACCATTATATTGGGCGACTTCAACTACCCAAACATTGACTGGGAGCACTACTCAAGCCCCAGCACCTTAGCCCAAAGATTCCTGGAAATTATAAACTCAAATGCTATGGAACAACTAGTCACTACTCCCACAAGAGGGGACAACATACTAGACCTGATCATTACCAACATGGGGACTCTATGCTCCACACCAGAAGTATATCCTTCATTGGTAAGACCAGACCATAAATTAATTTCACTGGATGTCCACATCCCGACCCCACCCCCAGCCCAGAAAACCACAGTGAAAAACTTCTCAAAAGTGAACTTCTCACTTCTCAAAACCGAAGTGGAATCCTTCAAGGCCCCAGGGCTAGTGGAAACTACAGCCCAAACTGCAGAATCCTATATAAATGCATTCTACGGACATCTCCAGGAATGCATGGATTGTGCTATCCCAAACAAAACCAAGACCCAATCATTCAAAGGCAGACGTCCAGTTTGGTGGACCCCTGCCATAAATAAACTGTACAACAGAAAGAGGAAGCTACTACATGATAGAGCAAAATCCCTAATAGGGAAGGCATCTCTGATCAGTACTAGCAAAAAATTACGATCCCTCATAAAATCCTCCAAGGCCAGCTTCGAGAGAAAAATTGCACAGGACACCAAAGACAATCATAAGGCTTTTTTTAGTTATGTTAGAAACCTGGGATGCAACTCCCAGACTTGTTCTGAGTTGATTCTAAATGGCAAAAAATACACTGAACCCACAGACATCGCCAATATCCTGGCAGACAGGTTCAGTGCAAACTCCCCAAAAGAGCAAGTATCTATCCTGGCAGAGGGCTGCCTCCCAAACATCTCAGATGCTCAGGTGAAGGCTGCCCTCTCCAAAGCAAAAAACACTGCTTCCATGGGACCAGATGGCATCCCAGGTTGCGTCCTACATGAACTACAAGAGGAACTAATCCCTCAAATAAAACAGCTATACAATCTCAGCCTCACTACAGGATATGGGCCCACAGAATGGCGTACAGCAACAGTGGTCCCACTCCACAAAGGTGGAGCCTCTACGGACCCTGGAAACTATCGCCCCATAAGCCTGACTAGCTTAGTCTGCAAGGCTATGGAGAGGATCATCATGGAGCTCATAAACAAAGACATTGGGGACCTACAGACACTAGATCCTACCCAGTTCGGCTTTGTCAAGGGGAGATCCTGCCTTTTGAACCTGGTTGACTTCTTTGAAACAGTCACCAAAGCTATAGATGAAGGGAAGGTAGTCCACACAGCCTATCTGGACCTTGCAAAGGCATTTGACACAATACCCCACTCGGGCATCATAGATAAGCTATCCAGCTTAAATATAAACCCCTATGTCACAAGATGGGTCGCAAACTGGCTCAAAGACAGAACCCACAGAGTGAGAGTTGCTGGAGCCATGTCAGACTTGAAACCGGTCACAAGTGGCGTCCCACAGGGTTCTGTCCTGGGACCACTCTTGTTCGGTATATACTTTTCCGAGGTACAGGCAAGCGTGGGAGGACTATGGCTCGCCAAGTTCGTGAGGCGACTGCAAACTGGGCCATAATCAACTCTCCAGCTGACACAAACATCCTTCAAAAGGTCTCACAGAGACAGATAACTGGTGCCAGCACCATGGTTTAAAGCTAAATGCCAAAAAATGTATAGTCATACCCTTTGGCAAAAACAATGTGCCCACAAATTACCACATAGGCGGAAACCCATTAAGTACAGAGAAAGTTATTAGGGACCTGGGGACACAAGTTGATAGCAATCTCTCCTTTGAAAACCACATTGCCAAAGTGGTTAGAAAGACCTTCTACATAGCCCACCTCATCACAAAGGGTTTCACATCTAGATCAAGAGAGGTAATCGTGCCCCTTTATTCATCCCTCATCAGGACCATCATAGAATACAATGCCCCTTTTGGGATGTACCTTACCCGACACCTGCAGCAAATTAGAAAGACCCCAAAAGTATCTCACCAAGAGGATCAAGGGTCTCAAACAGATGCCATTTGCTGCTCGGTTAAAAAAACTCCAGCTGTACTCAGTTGCATACCGCCTACTTCGAGGCGATCTTTGTCTGACATACAAAGCTATATCAAATCCAGAATTAATGGACATGCTCCACCTCAGTAAATCTAAATCCCTTAGAGCCACACGCTCGAGGGACTTGAACCTCAGCACAGAAATAAATAGAACTTGCTGGAGGGACAGGTTCATAACCCAGAGGCTCCCTTCGCTCTGGAATAGAATTTCAGTTCATGTGAGGCAGAGCACCTCACTGAATCTCTTCAAGAAGAATCTCGATACGTGGATGGGGGATCGTAGGTTTGTCCCAGGGATTACTCCTGTGTCACTATTAGACAGAGGCACAGTAAACTAAACCTTAAAAAGGGCACAGTATACTCAAATCAAGGGGTGGCGTAAGCCATACAGAATTGGGCTAGGCTTATAATTGCTCCAGGGCAGATAGCCTAGTATGAACCTATGAACCTATGAACCTATTTCTTCATGGTCTACAAAACCTGCTTTAATGTGGTTTCGACTGTAGCTATTTTCTTTTAGCTATGAATTATTAAATTATTCACATCTAGAGAAACAAAGCATCTCTAAGTAACTGCAAATGAGAGTTAACATTCAGGTACAGGAAATCAATTCCATAAAACTTAGTACTTGCATTATACCAGCATCATAAACCTGTGTGTGCTAGTTGCCTTTAAAATACTGTGTATGTACAATAAATCTATTTTTGCTTGACTTACTTGCCTGTACATGCTGTAACCAGGCATACACCCTGTAAACTGAGCAACCATTATTATTCACTTTCATATCAGAATGTCATTATTCCAGTCCCATTCCAGGAAACTTCTGACCTACTATGCTGTAACAACAGTTATTTGTTTATCCTTATAAGCTATGATATATTTATTGTCTGATTATGACAATGACTATATGCAGTTGCTTTTTTAGTAAATGTAAGAGTCTGACAAGCAATGTGTCCATTATTACTTCATGATTACTGCATGTAAACTTTAATGCAGTGCGTCAATAAGCTAGACTTTCATATGAGATAAAGTCTCCTTAGTCACCTTGTCTGAGCACTGTCCTACCTGCTGAGAAACCTATCAGTCCTATGTGTCCAACAAGTTCTCTTTTCCCACCAATCATTAGAGTTGCTTTATATTTCTTATGTGAATTCTTGAATTTTGCCATTCTTTTTATTATGTTTTCTCTTTAAGAAGTCTGTTTCATTGATATTTTATTTAATTTAGAAGGCGAGTGTCATCAGATTGCTGGAAGAATTTCAGATGAAAACCAACAAAAAGGTAGATGCAATGAGAGGAAAGCATAACATCTGAGACAAGAAGAGCTGGGGCTATTCTGACCAGAGGCCAATGGAAACATTTTCTAAGGAAGAAGTGATTTGGTCATCTTAACAAGACAAAGTGAAAGTAGGAGCCTATAGGCAGCATAGATTACAGAGACAAACTACTCCCTGAAATTCTGAGCATAATTCTTCACAGAGAGGGCTGTAGACCAAACGAAGGTACTACCATAGTGGATAATGGAGAAAGAATCTACAGGGCACTTAAACAAAGATGTGGGATTAAAACAGAAAGGGTGACAGGGACAGTTAGGATGAAGAGAAGGTAGAATGCTAAATGCACTTAAAGGGCAGAACACATTCACTGCCTTGTGCTCTCAAGCCAGATCTGGCAGTTAACACAGGTGACTAAAGCTCTGTGATGTTAACCATCTGTTTCCTGAGTCAAGGGTTAGGGTTTCATTTCTTCCACCTTGTTTTGTCTGCCTACAGTGTCACTCTGAGCAAGTCACTTAACCAGGCAGTGCTCCTGGGTTGCCCCTGAAAAGTGACAATTGTGTCTAGTGTGATTTCCCAGTCAACAAATAGTCATAATAAATATATTGCAGTGACACTGAATAATTTCCATAAATTAAAAGAAATGCATTTTATTTTTATCCTGACTCATACATCTTGTAGTTTTAGACTGTGTTCTTTAGCTCTTAAACATCATTCTGAAAGATAGTACTCCTCTGGACTCTGGATTTTCTTGTACTACCTCAGCATTGCCACATTAACACTGCTTTTCATTTTTCATTAATAATTCATATGATCATTTTTTCTGGTATTCATATAATTTCCAGTGTTGATTGCTTTTTGGTATTCCTGAATAAAATTTGTTACTTCAAATAGCTTGATAAAACTGTGTCTTCGGATCTGTTCTAAAAGCTTTAGATGTGGCCTTTTAATCTTTAATAAAGAAGGCAAAAGATGTTTGTTACCTTCAGATGATGCCTGCTTGTCTGCACATTTCCACCATCCATTCTTGCAGCAGTTTTGATATTATTTGTTTATTTGCAGGGAAAATGATATAACTTCCCTAGGTTCATTCAGACTTCTGTTTCTATTTTAGTCTTTTTCTGCCATCTGTGCATTCCTTTCTGATTTAGGAAGAGTCCTACTTTAGTGAAGCTGCAGTCAATATCAGACATTAGATTAAATATGTCTCAATATCTACTATATAATGTGAGCTTTTACAAACATGGCATTTTCATAGGGCACAAATGTTTGGAGGGATCTGGTTAACTCAAGTTGAAGAAAGTAATGGGCCGGGATTCACTAATCGTCCATGTAAGACTAACTAAGTCTTACACGGAAACTGCAGTCTAAGAGTATGATGTCAGCGCATCGTGCATATTCATGAGGGCGCACTGACTCAACTCTAAGGCTAACACAGAGCATGCACGAGTGCAAGGGGCATGTCAGACTGCCGAGCAGTCCAAATATCCATGCCCCTGCAAGTGCCTAAACTGCAAATGTCAACTGAAATGAGTGAGTCCGCTCAAATGTCTACATACCCAACACTACACTCCCTCACATTCTAAATCCCTGTACAAGTTTAAAATGTAAAGCTTTCCTTTTTTTTTTTACTATTCCTGATATAGCTGCCCGTATTTGCACGTGTATGCACGGGTTTGCCCATTGCTTAGCTACAGTTAGCAGTGTAGACATTGAAGAGGATAATAAACTACTTATATGCAAATTGAGCCAAATAGCAATAGGGTAGTGGTAGAGCCCTCGCACAAAGACGAGGCATTCCCGGTTCAAGTCCCGCCACTTCCCTTCCTATTTTCTGTAGGAAATGTGTGCATAAAAAGAATTCCTGACATTTACCTTTTAAATTTTAGTAAAATGCATTGAAATGGCTTATGTGGTAGTGAACGATATTTTATATATATATATATATATATATATATGTATATATATAAGAAGGTGGAATGGTCATGCATACTGATAAATGCATAAGTAACGTATCTTAAGCAATGTAAAACACTGCTAAGCAAAGTTTACTAGTATTAAGCACAGTTTAGTATAATTGCTCATATTTTAGCACTGCTTTAACTAGCGCAATAGCTTTGCACAGAGCTGTGCATCACGCCAACTAGCGCAAACAAAACATGTTCGCGTGGAGCTGCGCACCACGCTAACTAGCACAACGTTCGGCAATGTCAAGCAACATCAGGCAACGTCGGGTGACGTAGAACAACGTCGAGCAACGTTGGGCAAAGTTGAGCAAAGTCGGCTAAACACAGCCACACCTCCTAGCCAGTCTGGCCAGTAGTAAAATAAAAAGCAATGAGAGGTCTCGAACCCGGGATACTGTGCACCATAATCACAATGCTAAACCATTAAGCCATGACAGCTTTACATATGGATGCATTTCCAGCACACTCATATATATCAATGGAAGTTTACCCATTGCTAAGTAGGTTTGCTTTTAGCTGAGATTTTTCAAAACCGGTCAATCACAAATAAGTGTGGGAAATGAGGCATATTTAAGCTTCATAGGCGGGAATAATTGCCATAACTGGTTGTAGCTCCCATCTGCAGACATTATGGTCGGTGTTGGAGAGGGTTCTCATTTTCGAACACAACGGTGGGGCATTGAGGAGTCAAAAGTAATGGTTTGGCTCCTCATCCATCATCATGATGCAAGACTTCTGCAGGGCCAGTTTCAGGGCACTGAGTACAAAGCGGAAGCCTGGAAATGTCTAGCACATGATCTCACCAGTGCCACAGGCGTCCCTCAGACTGGTGAGCAGGTCAGACACCACTACTCAGACCTGAAGAGACGCAAGGAGGTCCGACTCTACCAGTGGATACAGGAGGTCCATGAAATGGAAAATGCCCCACTACTGAGTATGTAGCCATGGAATGAAGTATGTAAGAATTGCTATTGTAGTCTATATTATGGATAGGTATGTCTCGATATCCCTTCATTTACTTCACAGCTGCAGGTGTCCGTGCTGCGAATCAGCAAGCCTATGCAGATAGGCTGCTAAGGCTGCACCACAAGGCAGGTTAGTAATAATTCTGCATGTGTTGTCATATAAAAGAGGTGACAGAGCCTGAAAAAGAGTGTTGTAATCCATTAATAAAGGTATAATAAGTGTTGAATAACTTCTCTGCATGTACTGTTATATAAAATAAGTGATATAGCATGAAAAGGTGGTATAACCCATTAATAAAGGTATATTATGTCTTGAATAAAAGACCTCTGCATGCACTGATATATCAAATAAATGAGAGAGCCACTAGAACCCTTGCATTATAGAATTAGTACTGTTGTATTAAGTGCAGTCAACCCACACATGGATAGGCCCATATAAAGTGGATGAAGGGAGTGCCAGTAGCTGTTAAGCATATATACAGTCCTCAACTGTCGGTTCATGGCCGGCATGTACAGATTAATCTGGCACATGAGTAGCTTGTTATTGTGTTCCCCAGAAATGTCAGTGTGCTGCTAGAAATGTAGGGGGCTGTTAACATATACCTGATAATGTCACCTGAACACATCCAGATATGTAGATATATAAATATAAATGAAATAAATAAATATGCAGCAGTAACATCCACATCCAGGACAGTTTGTATGCCAGATACAGGTCAGGAATATCAAGAACTAGCAAAACACATTTTACAATTTAACAGACATTGCCTAGTGTAATAATACATGTAGGGGATATATAACTGCAGTCAATAGGAATGTAGTGTAAACTATAAGTATATATAAGTTGTTAATGGAGGTATCTTTTTACACCCTACTGTATGTGCATAAACAATGCAATTCCACACCTCAATGGGTATGTCTAATCTCATAACATTTGTTGGGACACATGTCCTATTGGTTTATAAATATCTGCATTTACTTTGATGCATGTGCCCTGTTCACATACCACAATCTTGGTGGCCTGTTGCCACCAATCAATCCTGCATGCTGTTGGAGTGTCCACTGTTTTTCCATATATGAATGTGTTATGCTTGCTGTTCAACTGTTGGAACTCTGGTGTGTTGGGTTAATGGGAATACTACTGTATGCTGTTACAACTAAATTGGAATGCTGTTGGCTATTACTAACCCATATTGTAATTGAATCCTCCTAAACATAGAACGTATAGTAAGGCCGGTCCCAGCGGACCCGCATGTCCCACCTCAGCTGGCGATGGCACCTGGCACCAGCAGGTCCGGTGCCCAGCCCGGGACCTCCTCCTACATTGGTCCTGTGCCACATTCAGGTGGAAGAGCTGCAGGGGATGGGGCTCATCCCCCTGTGGAAGAGTGGCCAGAGGAGGGCCACCTATCACCCTCTGAATGGTCTGGGCTGTGGTGCATAGGGAGATCGAGCGTTCAGTCACTGATCCTCTATGCCAGCTCGAGGCAAGAGTGGCGACACTCACGGGTAAGCCTTTTCCTCCTACGTAGCCCCCAGCACAGCCACCCTCTGGGCTGTGAAGGTGCAGTGGTGACTTCCCATAGGTGGGGATCTCAGTTCCAATGTTGCCATCTGTGGGCTCATGGTCTTGCGATTTCCAAACATCCTTCCCCGTCAATGGTGTTCACCCACCCCATGTGTCATATTCCGCCTGTGTATGCATCTTGTTTGTCTTGTCTATTTATTTCTCCAACCTACCTCCCAAAATATACCTACTTCACCTACCCCACATTCCTCTCTCACCTGAAAAAAAAAAGGGCAATCTGCTCCCACAAAAAAATTACGCCCCATACATAGCTGCTCATTTTTCACACATGTCAGCTGGACACATAAACTGAAGTTTAATTGGCAGTACAACATACTTAGTTGTCCTCACCCCTCTCTCAGGGGTGGAAGGATTCAAAATTCCCTCCAAATTACTAGTATATGCACAGCTGTTGCTGTTAAAGAAATGGCCAGCTATGGACCTTCCCTACACCCGTCCTGCACATCCCAATCTGTTTTCCCTACTGTCTTTCCCTCTTTGTGCCCCGTTTTCACCACTTTCCTATCTCCCCATTTGCTTTTCTTTCAAAGAAATTAGCGCAGGGGTTAGCGGGAGTAAGCACTTTTAAGCAGTAGTTAGTGGGTTTGCACGAGTGTGCGCTTGTGTGCGCTTAGCTAAGTATTGCTAAGCATCACACAAACCCGTGTAAACCCACTTACAACTGCTTAAAAGTGCCTTAGTCACCCTGCATGTGAGGGTCCTTGTTCTGCTCAGCAGCAAAATAAAATACCACTGGCAGCCTCGAACCCCGGACCTTGGACACACTAGACTGCATGAAGTACCACTAAGCCACAGTAGATATACAGCAGACTGTTGCTGAAATATATATATATCATGCATCAGAATGAGTGAATGTAAAGGAAAGAAAGGAATGTCATAACACAAAACCTGTTCTGTGGAACTTTACCAGCAGTTGTTGTGGAATTGCATTACATGACTGTGATAACATAACAAGACATTCTAGCAGTAAATAATGTTACAGCAGCACTTACCCCCACACAGTATCATAGCAGGACAATCCTTACCCAAGTGTACAAAATACCTGTGTGTTCAAGGTCCAGCAAGGATGTAGGTAGGCATACTCAGTACTGGAATTGTCCAGTTTTCATGAACATCCTGTGATAATGTAAACAAAAGAAAAAGCACAATGTGCAGAAGTGAGTACATTAATATCCATACTATAGCAGTTCCCAAACAGTTCATGTGCCAAATGAAAAATCTCAATAACTACATATGTATGGCAGCTAATTGTATAAGTAGAAAAGAAACGACATACTCCCATGTATCTTGTGTTAGCATTTGTAGGGGTGAGTACAATTCTACACTGTCAACTGTGTACTGGAAGTGGCAACATTCAAGTCTGAGTACAACATTTAAATCAATGGCTACACCCCTAGCATCAGTTATAAGAAGTATACCAAACTTTCTGACTGACACAACGGTGTCCACAGCAAACAAGCATGGTCCCCACTTTGGAAAGCTGAAAGGGCTATGCCTACCTGACTTAGCAATTTATAGCATTGGGTTGTTATGATAGTGAGTACTGCAAGTACCACACAGCAGGCTACATGCAATTGCCAAATGGTGGCCACCAATTGGTGCAGAGGCCATCACATGCACATGTGCAGATACCTATAAAAGCAGGCTGTACTTGCTGTCCACACATGCAATCATTTCATTGCAGGTACAGAGGGAGAGAGAGAGAGAGAGAGAGAGAGAGAGAGAGAGAGAAAGCCCCATCCACCCCATCCATGCACACAGCCATACTGCCAATACATCCATCACCAATGCCCTTAGCTGAGGGACAGCGTACAGTCAGCATTGGCCAGGACAGTGTGGTATCCATGGCACATGCATCCAGACACAGCATTAATACCCAGATGTCTGGAAGGGTACCACATAGGTAGATGTCCAGGGGTTCTCATCAGAGCACTGCTGCTCATCATGCCACTGGCAGACGTGCCACAGGTCTTACAACTTTACGCATGTTCCAGGCTGTCATGGAAGCATAGGCACATATGGAACGGTACACCAGACAGGGACTAAAGGCATAGAGGGCACATAACACTGCCGTAATTGACAGTATCTGTGACCTAGCAGGTGCCATCCATAATTACACTGAGGTCACTGATAGACATTGGGGAGAGACATTAGATGTCCTCCGCAATGTCACGTCCATGTGTCAGGACAGTGCGGGATGGTTGAGTCATCGACGTGGACGTATGCCAGCAACATCAGCAGCTGGCAGTCACCGCGGATGTCCCTCAAGTCACAGCCGCTCCCGTAGTGTCAGTACCAGCCCCAGCAATGTTGGGAGTGGGCTGTCCATAGAACATCCTAGAAGGCCATGTGCACTTGGCTCTAAACAGTCCCAGCAGGGACCTGGGTCCAGTATACATCCATCTACCTCTGGGGATAGTACCCAGTCTGGCTTAGTACCTGATAGTGTCAGTAGCACCCCTGCCAGGCAGAGGTACCGTATCCATGGCCAGAGACGGCGATCTGTAAAGCCTGGCAGGTACAGTCCGTGGCTGTCCCACAAATACCCATATATGGCAGCCACATGGTGGAACTGTGTGCATGCAGACACACACACACACACACACACACACATGAACTAGACACCTAGGGCTAACACATACTTGCACACATTACATCAACATTGGCCCATAGCAGTACTCTTGCCCCCCCCACACACACACACTCACACACACACACACACACACACACACACACACACACACACACACATACATGTCGATTGGATGGCTCAGTGTAGGCCTCTGGCAAACCAACAACACACCCTGCGCATATGATGAAACCTGTGCCACCTTCTGTCATCTGTGACATCGATACAGGAACAGGCTACCGTGGTGCTGATGCACAGGATGACTTTATAGCAGTACAGCAATGTTACCATGTTGACAGCAGTAGAGTGTAATGATATGCTTAAAGGTGTAGCTGCGCAGGCATGATGCATTAAAGCTATAATTGTCATTGTAGTATTGTTTACACCAGTGTTAGTTAAAATAGTGTATTGTCCGCCCATGTGCCACTTGGCTGATGTGTATAGTATTGGCAGCATGTGTTAGAGAGTGGACAGTATGTGTGGGATGTGTGTAGCATAGATTTGCAGGTGTACATTTGTGAACATGGTGGAGGTGCTCTGTCTGCATGTATGTGCATAGTGGACACATGGGCAAGGTGACATGTCCTGTATTACACAGTAACACTCCATAGTTTCTATTGGTGGCCAGTATGTATTGTACTACACACATTTTGGAACCTGACTACACATGTGTGTATGACATGGTTTGACACTGTGCTGTGGGTGATACTCTTACTATCTGTCATTGTTTTGCATTCTGGTAGTATACATAACTTCAACAGCCTGACCATAACCAATCGTTAGATGATGTCTTGACAACTGATACACAGATGTAGGACACACAGCAACATTTGGATCCTTCAGGTACTATACTATGCCAGTAACCAGTGGTATTCACCTGCACCCATTACTGAGACCACTCCTGTTTGGCATATAGCTCTCTTAGGTACAAGCAATCACAGTAGGGATATGCCCATCCATGTCTGGTAATGTATACTGTGAACTATAATGCATTCTCCAGATGACACACACATCCTCCACAAGGGTATCATACAGACAGATACCTGTTGTCAAACCCATGCTTTAAAGCTATAAGCCAAACTAAGCATAGCCATCCACCTTTACGGAACATAGTATCCCCACAGTACCACATAGGTAATAGCCACCAACATGATGAACAGGTACCGATGTGTACATGCAA
This sequence comes from Protopterus annectens, assembly GCF_019279795.1. NCBI lineage: Eukaryota > Metazoa > Chordata > Ceratodontiformes > Protopteridae > Protopterus > Protopterus annectens. Next base: position 1,691,945,844 of record NC_056726.1, read on the forward strand.
CCAAGTGTTACGTCATCTCTCCTTTGATAATCACATTTCCTAAGGTATTTTGAAATCCCTCGGTGGATCACATAAGCAATAAGGGGTCTGCATTCACAACCACAAAGGTTGTTGTACACCTATAATGAGTAGTCATCATTGACAGACTTTGCTGCATTAGAACACATCTGACATATACCTCAGCCATAAACCCTCACTCACACAATTCAATAGAAACCGTAATGAGTGTGTGTGTGACATGGATGACCTAGGCCAGGGATCACTGCAGTGGCTAGCCTTGTCACAAGCATACAGATGTGACCTAAAGTCTGGGAAGCAGCGGCACAGTCTGGCAAAGATGACAGCTGTGTTCTTGGAGAAAGCAGGTTTCCCACACATGCAATAATTGAGGTAACATGTACGTATATGTATTTGCCACACAGCTACCTCACATGTGCAATGCATACTGATATGTCATACAATAGTAAAAGCAAAACCCACAACAGATCGACCAACAGTGTCACGCACATAGAGCACACACACTCACTGAGTGCAGGATTCAAACCCCTACCTAACTACTTCATGATACTAGAGGAATACGCATTAACACAACACACTATACACATTACTGGGAGGTTTCTTTTCAACAGGTATATTTGTAGGATGGTGACATCATCAGACTTGACAATGATAAGTATACCACTTTTATGGTGTTCTACTGCTCTACAAAAAGGTTACGCCTCTCCAAGGTGATTACACACAAACACACACAGTTGTCAAGTACAGGATTCAAACCCCTACCTACCTACTTCATAATATGAGAGCAGTACGCATTAACATGACATGCTATACACATTACTGCAATGTCTTTTTTCTGGAGGTATATTTGTAGGATGGTGACATCATCAGACTTGACAAAGATAAGTATACCACTTGTAAAGTGTTCTACTACTCTACAAAAAGGCTTCTCCTTTTCAATGTAATTACACACACACACAGGTGTCAAGTGCATGATTCAAACCCCTATCTGACTACTTCACGATACTAGAGGAGTACACATTAACACAAAGTGCTATACACATTACTGGGATGTCTTTTTTCCACAGGTATATTTGTAGGATGGTGACATCATCAGACATGACAAAGATAAGTATACCACTTGTAAGGTGTTCTACTACTCTACACAAAGGTTGTTCCTCTCCAAGGTAATTGCACAAAAACACACACATGCAGGCATTAAGTACAGGATTCAAACCCCTACCTGATCGCTTCATGATATTAGAGAAGTACGCATTAACACAACGTGCTATACACATTACTGGGATATCTTTTTTTCCACAGGTATACTTGTAGGATGGTGACATCATCAGACTTGACAAAGATAAGTATACCACTTGTAAGGTGTTCTCCTACTCTACAAAAAGGTTGCTCCTCTCCAAGGTTATTGCGCACACACACACAGGTGTCAAATGCAGGATTCAAATCCCTACCTCACTACTTCATGATACTAGAGGAGTACACATTAACATGACATGCTATACACATTACTGGGAGTTCTCTTTTCCACAGGTATATTTGTAGGATGGTGACATCATCAGACTATACAAAGTGGGTTACATTAGGTGGGCTACATAGAAGGAATGTCTGAACACTTTGGCCATGTGATCATCAAAGGGCAGTTTACTATCTACCTGCATCCCCAGGGCCATAACGACTTTCTCCGTACATACTGGATTACCACCTATGTGGAAATTTATGTGCACTTTGTTTTACCCAAAGGGGATGACTATGCATTCTTTGGCACTCAGCTTGAGGGCATTGTTTTGACAAAAGGTATCAGTCTCTGTAAAACACTTCTGGAGGATGTGTGTGTCAGCCGTAGAGTCGATTATGGACCACAGTTAGCAGTCATCTGCAAATCTGCATACCTGTTCAGCCATACACCTCCCATGCTTGCCTGTACCTCTGAGCAGTATCTACTGAAAAGGTGGGGTCCCAGGACCAAGACCTGTGGGATGCCATTTGTGACTGGCTTGGAGTCGGACATGGCACCCGCAACTCTGAATGTTCCACTTTGGTCTTGGGAAGTGTGCAGTTTGCTTTTGAAAATGTCTTCACAGTGGTTTCATTGACTGGGTGGGGGATGTGGATGTCCAGTGTGATTACTTTATGATCTGATATTACCAGTGAGGGGTTTATCTCTGTTGTGGAACACTGGTACCCCATGTTGGTGATGATCATGTCCAGTATGTTGTCACCTCTAGTGGGCATGGTGACCAGCTGTTCCAGGCTGTTAGGGTTTTTAAACTCTAGGAAACATTGGGCAAAGGATGTTGTACACGAGTAATTCTCCCACTCAATGTTTGGGTAGTTGTAATCTCCTCATATAATGGTGTTTGATAGGACCTTTATATTTTCCACCGTTCTCAGGAATACTGAGTGAGGTTCCTGAGACAAGGTACATGATCTGTAGCAGGCTACAATCTGATGAGCAGCTTTGCCCAATGTTAGTTGCACTTGCATGGTCTCCAAGGCCTCATGCTGTGCCACTAACCTGAAGGTGTGGCTATCCATAAGGTAAATGGGTACACCCCTTCCTTTTGTATTTCACTCGTGGTTTTGGGTCCGAAGGTCAGAGGGATTGTGAGTGTTTACGTGGAGCATGTCCAACAGCTCTGTGTTTGACATAGCTTTGTATGTTAGGCAGTGAACACCTCTGAGTAGGCGATATGCAAGGGAGCAGGGATGGAGCATTTTGAGATGGTCTGTGTATGGCATGTATTTCAGGCCGCTAATGCTATTTGTGAGGTATTGCTGCAGGCTTTCCAGTTGTTGTAGTTGTCTTGTGAGGTACATAGCAAAAGTGGCATTGTACTCTATTATAGTTCTAGTGAGTGATGAGTAGAGGGGAACAATGCCCTCTTCTATTCTGCATGAGACACATTTTGTGATGAGGTGTGCCACATAGGAGGATTGCCTGACTACTGTGGGAATGTGATTATCACAGTTGTGTCCACTGTCCACCTGTGACCCAAGGTCTCTTGTCACACTTTCAGTGTGAAATATACTACCACCTATGTTGTAGTTCTTGGCTACAGAGTTTTTAACAAAGGGGATGACAATGCACCTTTTGGCATTGAGCTAGAGCCCATGGCTTTGACAACAGCCATCTGTCTCAGTGAGGCCCTTTTGTAGGATGTCCACATTTTTAGTGTTTACAATTATGGCTCCTAGTTTGCAGTCCTCTGGAAACTTCAGTAGCCACAGACCTTCCATGTTAAAGTTTACTTCAGGGAAGTAGATACTGCACAGCCTGGGAAATTATCTGGTCCCATGGCTGCTATGATACTGGCTTTGGAGAGTGTTTTCTACCTGTGCAGCCATGATGACAGCAACTTTGCAGTCTTCCATTATAGAGATGTACTCTTTCATGGGTGAGAGGGGGGTAATGTTAACACTGATACTATCTGCCAGGATGTTGGCTATATCAGTTGGGTCTGTATATTTAGTGCCATTGAGCTGTAACTCAGAACAGATCTGAGTGTAGCCATGACATGGACCTGTCTGTTGGGCAGAGATCTCCTGAGTAGACAGTATGCAACAGAGTACAGATTGGGTTACATTCAGTCTTGTTGCATGGGGCAACTATTTGAGGCCAGTAATCCTCTTGTTAAGGTACTTCAGTGGTCTTTCTGGCTGCTGAACGTGCCTAGTCAGATTCATCACAAGTGTGATGTGGTACTCTTTGATGGGTCTGATGACTGCTGAGTAGTGGGAACCTCCTTTGACCTACACGCACAGACCTTGGCAGTTTGTGTGAACACATAGCATGATTTTCTGACCACTTTGTGAATGTGTTTCTGGAAGTAGAGATGACTATCCACATTTGTCCATAGATCCCTTATTATCACATCCGTATTTTGCCTAAGTGTGTGAGCATGCCCAGTATGACCTTTCAGTGTGATGCTGAATGAAATCCACTACATTTGTTGGAGTGTGTGAGCACGCCCGGTATAGACATTTATACTATATGTGTATGTAAAATCAAGTTGTATTTTTACAGCAGGGCTCACCTTTGTGTCATAGATCAACAGGGATCATGCTGTGCCTGCAGGGCTTCCATGAGACACTTTGTATAGACTTATCAACATTTTTACATACAGGGGGGACAGCTATTCTTTGTACATTTCTACCCAGGGGCACACCTGATTGTTACTGTGGATGTACATAGGATGAGGGTTTCACCTGACACTTACACACATTTGCTATGCCTGCACTGCTATGTACGGTACACCATTTCAGTCTGTACTGTTGCCTATCATACTGGCTTGAGGCATACTCCTGTGCTACAGATCCTAGCATCCAATGTCACGTATATTAGATTGCGATTTCATAGCCTACACAACCCACATCACACCGCCTGGCCTGATGTTCTCTGTCTGCATAGGCCTGTGGGGGAGGTTACCCATATGCCTCTTTAGGGACATGATACAGCATTTCTTTGTGTTTGCATTTCTGTACAATTGTCCTGCTGTGTCTGTGCCACTGGAATGCTATCATGGCTTAGTAGTTCAGTACTGTGACTATAGTGCACAGTATCCTGGGTTCGAGCCCTGTCACTGCTTAAGGAACAGTAAAGCAAATATGAGCATGTTTACATGACTTTGCCCAACATTGCGCTAGTTAGCATGGGCAATTTTGTTTACATATACTAAATATTGGTAAATGCTGCTTAGCACTTCTTTATATTGCTTAAAACATGGCAATCATGCCTCCGGTTGTGCTGCAGGGCTGCCTATGTCAGATGCACATACTACACTCCCTATACATGTTTGGAAACAGGTAGTGTCAAGTTAGGTATCCCTTTTATTTTATGTGCGAGTCAGAGAGAGGTATCATTTCCAGGGTTCCTACTGAGCCAGTGTATGTGCTATGCATTGCCTCTTTGCCAAGGCCAAGGCATACTGGGCACACCTCCTTCTGCCTACTGGGGCAGGCTCAGGTTGTTCCTCCTCTGAGTCACGCTGTGCCTGTGCAGGCCTTGGCAATGATGAGGGGCTGTTTGGCCCTGCGTCATGCTGTTCCTGCTGCAGCTGTTTTTGCAGGATCATATTGTGTAGCATGGCACATACCATGACAATTTGGGTACATGTAGTTGGTGAGTACTGCAAGGCTCCACCAGATGTGCCCAGGCACCGGAACCATGACTTGAGCATCCCAAACACACGCTCAATTATATTTCATGTTTGTGCATGTGCCTCATTATGGAGTTCCTGTTCAGGTGTGTGTGCATTTCTGATGGGTGTCATCAGCCACGGCTCCAGTGCGTAACCAGCATCCACCACTAGGTGACCATCAGGGATGTCCCCATTGGCAAATATCTGGTACAGCTGCGTCAGATGCCAGATATAGGAATTGTGGTAGCTTCCAGGGCAGCCAGCACACACATTGTATGCCCTGGGCATCGCACACAACCTAGCAGTTGATGAAGTGGGAGCCCTTGCTGTTGATGTAGGCCCTACCCCGCTCACCGGCTGGTGCTTTGATGTGTATGTGCGTGCAGTCAATTGCACCCACTACCTTAGGGTATTCCGCTATTTGCTGGAAGAGACGCATATTGCTGGCCATTACCTCATGGGAATTGGGGAAATATACATGATCACCGACATGTGCTGACATGGCATTCAGGAACTGGTGCAGTACCCTGGATGCTGATGCCTGTGAAATCCCCATCATATCACCAGTTCATCTCTGGAAGGTACCTGTTACTAGTGTTCATAGGCCAACACATACCTTGGTTTCCACTGGGATGGGTTCCCCTCTGTTGGTTCTGTGTGTGAAGCGTGGCCTGCACAGCTCAACAATTTGCTGTAGGAGCTCTCTGTCCACTCTATAGTGCTCCACTATCTCCAGCTCATGTAGCCCCTGGTAGGTTACCCTGGGTCTGTACACTCTTCTCCGTCTCCTCACTGTGGGTTGCTCAGCAACATTCGCAATGGCACCACCCTCAGCATCTTGCACATGTGGCCTTATAATAGCAATGGCAGCACATTTTTTGTCTCAGTTAAGCTTTTTAAGTTTTCTCTTCTCTTTGTATACTGCAGTGTTGCAGTGTTTCTGAGGAAAACATGGGGGAATGTTGTTTGCAGAGTTTTAAGTGCTGGGCTGGGCTGGGCTAGTGTACTGCCTGTGTAATTGGCTGATTCTGATTGATTTCACCTGGCAGCTCTGCTAGTTCTCCTTGGTTAATTTCCTACTACTACTTTTCTTTCCTTTTCCATTTCTGTTTCCACAGGGGGCAGAGCCGTGCAAACAAGCGCAAACACGCGCACACGCACGCACACAGCCTTACACAGACTTACACAGGCTTAGACAGCCTTACACAGGCTTACACAGGCGCACACACACTCACACAGGGTTAGACGGGTTTACAGGCACGCACACGTGTGCACACAGTGTAAGCATCTTTGCAAGAAACTTTGGTGGCAGCCACGGTGTACACCTTCGGTTTTTGGGTTTCAGTTCATACAACTGTAGACACGCCTCTTCCAGTCCTGAGCAACTCACAGCAAACACATGCCACTCTGCTCCAATAAGCTTACAGTCTTTGATACATACCCCCTCATGATGTCACCTATCTTCTACTCTGTTACTCCCCTAATCCTACTCTTACACTCTAGGGACATGGTTCACATGGCAGGGAAAATTGGGATTCACTATCCTTATACTCATTTGCATAGGATTGCCTACTAATGCTTGGTTACATCTCTCAGACTGAGCTTCCCCCCTTAGCAACTACTACTCAGTAGCCATGTTGTCTTCAACCTGCCATTCACCTGCATGGCAGATGGATATTTTTAATAAAATGGCATTTTTTGGCTTTTATTTTTTTTTTCTGGTTTTTAGAGCGCCACACGTTTGCGTGGCGCTGCGCTATGCCTAAACATCAGAGATCGGGGAAAAAATATATTTTTTATTATTTTGCAACACATATAAATGCCAATGGCCTTATATTTGGCCATTGGCATGCTTCCTCAACTGGATGAATCCTTTATTTGGAGCTGTCATTGCTCCATTTTGCTATTTGCAGAACGGTACCCAGTTACCAATGGAGTACATTTCTACAAATAACACTACTCTTACTCGGACAGGTTAGTGTTTCCTGGATCACAAATTTACCTCATTTGCATAGCTTTCAGCAGCAAATGAGGTAATTTGTATAACCTAATACTGTCCGTGCAAGAGTCGTTTTAGGAGCTCTCATGCACACCCCTGCCGGTTGTTCCTGGATCGCTCGGCAGACATAATGGCTGTCTGGAGTCTTACTCTACTATTAGACTCCATGCAAGCCTTTGTGAATCCATCCCGTGTTTTAATTAATAAAATTATACACATACTAAATGATTGATTAATAGCTAGGATTTAGCTAAGATATATGTCAACATTGTATCACAAATATAGTGCTATTCAAAGTAACAAGGATAACGCACTAGCCTGCTCAATTTAAGAAAGTAATTATCAAGTCCAATCGTTTTGACAGGTGAAATGATGATCAGTCATGCAAACAGAAATGTTTTGCTCTTTCTTTCTTAGAACTCTTTAAGAATCAGATGCCAGATTTCCCAAGGATGGCAAGTACATTCTATGAAGTTTTCAATTTTCACATTCTTTTTAATATGTTTTCTATTTAAGAAGGCTGTTTCATTGCTAATTCATGAATTTAGAAGGACAGGGTCTTCAGGATGCTGGAAGAATATCAGTTAAGACAAGTGTCGAGCAAATGTCATTGACCTTAACTATGCTACATAAAGACTAAATACACAGGCTTCAATGCATCATGCTTGATAAATTTATGAATGTGCACAAAGACAAATTGCAATGGAAAACACATGTAAAAGAATTCCAGTAGATGATGTTTTACAAACATGATATGCGTCCTTACTAGAGATATGTAATATGCATGCAATGTAAGGGGAAACCATGAAGCAAACTGCATGCCACACACATAGCATAGCATGCAAACACAAAATACATTGAGGAAAAACAGTTCCACAATATATACTAGTATGTAAGAATCAGATAATGTATTTAAGGCACAGAGAAATGAACTACACAAATGTGATCAAAATTGTAGCCCAAACAGTGAAATGACTGAAATAATCTGAAGGCAGAGCATAGATCATGTGGGACAAATGCAGAAAGACATAATCAAAACAAAGATGTTACAAATAATACCACGACATTTAAGAAAATGAGCTTGGACTATAATAGAAAATACAGCAGCAGGAGGTAATGAGGTATAGTGGAGTGAAATAACATGAAAACAAATTATTTATTTGGTATAGTGCCTTTCAATAAAAGGAGTTGCTCTTTCACACCCTCTGTGTAACTTTCCTCTCCTCTCTTCTCAAAGCACCCTCTAGTCTCCTGAAATGAGTTAAGGCTAATGATTTCTTTCTTTGCTATCATCAACTGTTTATTTAACACATTTTCTACAGCTGCAGTATGTGAATATAGTGAGTACAGCAATAAACATCTAAGTTATAAAGGATCTATGTGATTTAGAATGAAAGATTTAGAAATGAACCTGTACAGAACACCATATGCCATATGCATAACTAAAAATTAAAATTAAAGATAGCCATGCATGTATCTGGCACCAATTCAGATGTGCTAAGGCAACTACAGAAAAAGAGCACAGTGCAGCAGTTGTACACATTATTACACAAAAAAGAAACAGTGTTAAAATGACTACACCTAAGAAAGGAGTGAAACTAGGCTTTGCTTCAAAGATCAAAACCTTATTATAGGAAAAGAAAAGAAGTATAGTCCCAACAGAATGTCATGAATTATCTATGATAAGCCAAATGAACACAGAATAACAAAACATATCCATGCTGATGAAGGGGGAATGGCACATAACAAGACCACATGTGTAGCTAGTACAATGATATACAAGGAATGTATACTGGTCATACATAAAACCATTGATGAGATATCACAGTCCGACATATCATATCATATGCTGTCACCAGTGCATGGCATATGTCACATGCTGCTCACAAGAAGAAATGTGAGCAGTTTACTGCCTGACTGCAAAGGCTGCCGTGAACATCCATGTGGATGATCAACTACAACATGAGGATAACTGGTGATCGCAGCATACAGCCGTATGCTGCAGGTCATGATTGTGAAGGTATGCATGTTCAGCAAATGGTCTCAGGTATGTAAGCCAGTACCATGGGCAGTATTGGTTGTCTAAGCAATGACCATAAGGTTATCAATGCATGACCAGGTGTTCAAAGACATGAAGCAAGAAAGTCAGGCATTGTCTAATTCCAGTGTGAAAATAATCAGCTTGTTTTATTTATTTAGGCATTTATAATTTGCTGACCTAGTTACAACCACTAGTTGTTTACTTATCTTCAGGGAAGACCCAAGGTGGTATTCCTACTCAGGACCAGTGTTAGCATTTTGGGGGTCCCCAGCAAATGTCAAGTTGAGGCTCCCCCTAGACACTTCAGTCTAAGTACCACCCTATCACTGACACCCCTCCTACATGACCTTGTAATTCATGCTGCAGAGTTTTAGCAGTAGTGTGCGGACTGTTCTATAGTTACAATGCAGTTATATAACAAAAAGCCAGTGAACCTTACTATGTTGGCCCATCTCACAGAGGGATATTCACACTTACTGACATTTGCTTGCAACAATGATACACTGCAACAACTCTATGTACAGGGCTGAACTTAAGTGACATGGTGCCCTAGGGACTGTCTATTTTTTCACCCCACACTTCCAGACACACCTTTTCCAGTGATCCTCTGATTCCCCCTACGTATGGTTCTCACACCATGCACATTTTTTTCTTCCTTTTCTCACATTTTGCCTTACTCTTCAGCTTTTTCAAAAATCCATGATTTTCTATATGCTCTGAAGTACATTTTAAAGTTTTTTTTTCTTACACAACTTTTTCATCTAATGATGATCGAACAGAAATTATGATTAAGGAAAGAAAGTCATTATTGCTGTTCAACTTAGTTTTCCTTGTAGCCTTTCAACACACCTTTCCTGACCAAGACAGCACAGAAAAAAAAATGTTTAGGAAACAACTGAATTTAATCAGGGTCCCCAGAAGCTATAGGGTTATAGATGTTTTAGGATGCAGTTTAGAGAATTTTCACAATCTTTTAATCCAATGGTTTCCTGAACAAAAATAATGACTAAGAAATAATTTCAGTCTTTAGTTTTTCTTTCAAGAAAGACATAAATTGCGCCCAGGGCTTAATGCTCAAAGCTGATAAAACAATAGCTCACAATAAACTAACAAGATAATTATTGTGAGGATACACAGCACAACTCCTCTCTGAAAATACTGCTTGACCCCCCTCCCCCCAAAAAAGTGACAGTCACTGCCTGTGCATCCCTCTGATGTTAGACTGGGATGAAAGCAGAGGTTCAAATGGCCACAGTCATGTATTTCAAGTCACTGCTCTCATGCATATGCATAGCATGCCTCCTTACTCCTCACCCCTACCTCTCAAAGGCAGTCATCTGTATACGTGAATGATGTATGATTGTGAGGAAAAAGACAGTACACTGCCCCCTACATTAGCTATAGTGGACTTCTCTGTACACCTCTGAGGTCTGTGAGAAAAGTAAAAGTGACAATGACCACACTGTCTCCAGCCCAAACAGAAGTAATGATGAACGTTTGTGCCTCCTCTAAGGTTTGATTATGATGAAAATTAACTAAGTAATAACCACATAATTCCCTGCCTTCCACACAACCTACAGCAACCTTTTGTACAGATATCTGAGCAGGGCTGGTTTTAGAATGTGTTAGGCTGAGGGCAAGGCCAACACTAAGTCCATGTCAAAATCTATTTACTCAGTCTGAGGTGTGGGAGCCGCTAGACTCCCAGAAGCTCAAGTGTTTGAATGTTCTGTGATGTATTTTATGCCTTACTATTGAAATATAATTGTTCACTATATTTTTACTGCTAATCAGAAGCGTTATGTAATAGCTTAGCATTATTGCTTGTGTGTGTGTGTGTGTGTGTGTGTGTGTGTGTGTGTGTGTGTGTGTGTGTGTGTGTGTGCAGATAAAAATCAGTGATGTTTTTTACATAGACAGACACACATGCACATGCGCATGCACACAGACACACAGACACACACACACACACACACACACACACACACACACACACACACACACACACACACACACACACACACACAGACTATTCATGCACTTTCAGGGAAAAGGGATGAATTCTGTTTCACCTGCTGCATGTTTTTGAGGTGCTGGAGTTAACCAGAGTACATGGATAGATTCACACACAGACATGGAGGGTTTGCAGTCTCCACATAGAAATAAAACATAGCCAAGAGCTCAATCAAAACAAAACACTGTGAATTGGCAGTGTTATTCCCTGCAGAACACAGGCAATGAACAGTTGCTTTTACACATATTTACTTCCTACCAAACCACCAAATACAGCCACCTTTCATGTGAAAGGTCTATGTTTGTAATGGTAAGTGAAAAAGTTACATATAAACCCCCCCCCCCCATTTGTAATGGCAGGATTGATGATGTTTGTGTTAGAAATGAACAGCTATAGCCAGCTTGTTACTCTTACAATGTAACACACACACAAAAGTAAGATATAGCAATACTAGTTTTGTACTTATTTCAGCAAATATCAATATATTGTACAACACTGGTACTGTCACACCAGATCAGTGAGTGCTGTTTAACAGGTGTCAAACAGTAGCAGGGGTAAGTCACTTTTATTTACTCACCAAAGATTAATGCACACCTGTCACTGATTTCACTGAATGCCCCTGATTTTTCTACATAATTTTATTCTTCCCATAGTAAGTTTATTTGCTGGTAAATCATTCAAGATTACAGACTGTCAATAAATCCAGACATCAGAGTTTTATACTTCTTATTGTTAAAAAAATAAAGTTGATGAAAAATGCGTTATTCTCCTGACTTTGAAAGTGAATTAGAGTAATATTTAAAAAGTGTTCCTGGTTTTGAGCCTTTATTCTGCTATTAATTTTGGCTTTGCCCAGAATTCTTGACTAAAGAAGTTGAGAGTTATAGTATCTGGTGTTTTACCAGTATCTACAAATTCCTTGAAAATGAAACTCAACCTCAAAGATCAGAAGCAACAGCTCTTCTTCAAATCCAAAGTACGAACTGAGATCGGTCATTCTGTGCTGTTTATTCACTGATCATCAGCTTTATCCTAACAAAGTTATATCACAACCATGTTTCAGATAATAATCGTAATCAGAAAATGAATATCTTTTTTCTCTTCATTTTTTCCCCAAACAGCAGCAGCTTTTCTGCCTTCCCCTGCGGCCTTGGGTATTACAGGTGCCTACAGCTAGCTATTATGTTCGTTTTAGTGTAGAGAATGTTGGTCAGCAAGATATATCCAGGGCACTATGTCATTGTAAAACATTTAAGAAATTTTGAAGCCTGTTACTTGACAAAACATTGTTACTATAACCAGAGTTAGCCTTGAATTTAAAAAGAGATATAAATAAGAGTTATTACATACATACAAATATTTCAAACATGGCCAATATACCAAAACACTTGTTCCCCAAATAAGTGTCTAGGCTGTTCTTAAAAAATATCTAAACTAGTACTTGCTTTAATGTAATTTGGTAGTCTGTTCCATGCATCAGCTGCTCTGTCAGAGAACCAATCACTACACGTGTCATTGCTATAGAATCTTTTACATAGGTTGCCTGATTGTTCTTGAGTACTTTTTGATAACCCCAAACATTCCCAGAGGGAGTTGTCTCTAAATGACCTATATACCTGAATAAGATCTCCTCTTATAAGAGTCACTGTACAAGTTCAGATGTTTTAGTTTTTCATAATTACTTACATTTTCACATCTACAGATGCCCTTGGTATATGTTTGTTATACTCTTTCCACTTTACTCATATTTCTTTTCTTATAGGGTTTCCATATTGTTATTCCATGCTCAGTTTTGGGTCTAATGTAATTAATAAACAATGACTTCATCATTTTTGATTTCCTAGGCTTTATAAATCTTTTTGTACAACCTATAGTTCCATAACCATCATTAACCAATTGGTTGCTATGATTAGTAAAACTCATAGCTGAGTCTACCCATGTACCCAGGTCCTTAAATGAGCCTACAGTTTCAATCACTGTGGGCTGTATTAAATATTCACCTTTCAATTTAAGTTTTCCAAATCTCATATGCTTAGTTTTTGATGTATTTATCAGCATATTATTCTCCTGTACCTAAATGGTCAATTTACGCAAGCCATTTTGCAGACATGCCTTATCTGTAACACATGTAATCAGTTTACCCAATTTCAGGTCATCTGCATATAGACTGTAGAACATCTCAGATGAAAAAGTTAAATCTGAAAGATAATCTAAACAAATAAGAGTCTAGTACAGAGCCCTGTGGCATACCCTGACTAATCAAGGATTTCACCTATCCAGTTGCTGTATGATACTTGCCATGTCCTATTTGTAAGCCATGCAGCTATCCATGTTATCAAGAGTACATAAATACCTAGTTGTGTTAATTTATTGATCAGTGTTTTGTGCATGATCCTGCTAAATGCTAAAATTAAATCTATACAAATTACATCATAGCACAATTTTTCATTCATAGCTGTTATCATACTGTTATAGAACATAATTTTAAGGTGGTAATAGATCTATTTTCAATATATGCATGCTGTTACCAGATGGGTAGCACACTGGCTCAATGATAGAACCCATCTAGTCGAAATAGGGGAAGCCACCTCAAGTAGTAGATCCATAACAAGTGGTGTACCTCAGGGATTGGTCTTGGGGCCTCTGCTGTTTGGGATATATTTCTCGGAAGTGCAGGCGAAATCTAGTGGGCTATGGCAACCAAGTTTTCAGATGACTGCAAAATGGGTGCTGTCATCAGTTCCCCTAGTGATATGCACATCCTCCAAGAGGATCTCACCCAAACAAATGATTGGTGCCAGAAACATGGCCTCAAACTGAATGCCAAAAATGCATCATCATCCCTTTCGGGGACAGTGACATCCCCATAAATGATCACACTGATAATAAGGTACTAATCACGCAATCAGTCGTGAGGGACTTGGGCACCCAGGTTGATAGCAAACTGATTTTTGACCACTATAGTGCCTCTATTGTATGGAAAGCTTTCTGCATGGCGCACCTCATTAGTAAGGGTATCTCATCCAGGGACAAGGTGGTCATAACATCCTTGTAGTCCTCCTTTGTAAGACCCATCATTGAGTACAATGCCCCTTTTGACATGTATCTCACAAAGCACAAGCAGCAGCTGGAGAGACCACAGAGGTTCCTCACCTGGAGAATTCAGGGTCTCAAACACCTACCCTACACAGATAGGCTAAAAGCCCTGTCGCTCTACTCAGTGTCTTACAGACACCTCAAAGGTGATCTCTGTCTGGCATACAAAGCAATCTCAGACCCTTCCCTGATGAGGCTGCTGCATATCTGCAAGTCAAGCACCACTGGGGTAATCCACACGCGTGACCTCAACCTGGTCTGTGACTTCAATAGGACCTGTTGTCAGGACAGATTTGTGTCCCAGAGACTCCCGCTTTTATGGAATAGACTCCCTCCCCACGTAAAACAGAGTACCTCATTAAACCTTTTTAAGCGCAACCTGGATAATTGGATGGGGAACACAAAATATACCCCTGGGATTCCACCTGTGTCCCTGCTGGACAGTGGCATAGGGTGCTGATTGTTGGAACATGGGCTAAATTCTTGGCTAGGCTTGTAAGGGCCTCGGGGCCAGTAGCCTAGTAACTTCCTATGATCCTATATATGGTTTCAAGTCCCAAACTATCCAGTTCTGACAATAACTTATCTAATATTACCTTCTCCATTATTTTTCCACAACATGAAAGCAGACTTTAGCATCTATATGACTCTGGGTTTGTCCTACTTCCATTTCCCTTAAAGACAGGTTTGATAAGCGCATGTCTCCAGTCCTGAGGAATCTCTCCATATTTATATGACCTAGTGAATAATACATATAATGGTATTGTACGTTCTTGCTAAAGTGTTCTCAGGTCATCGTTACTAATTCCATATCCTCCCTGTGCCTTCTTCGGATCCAGTTTGCACAGTTCTTTTTCAATATAGTCTGATGTGATTCCAGTATCCAAGGTTACCTGGATGTCACTAGGACAACTTATCACCCCCTTTTGTGGAGCTAAACTGTTTTGCATAAGATTTTGTAAATATATCTATAATCTGTTGTTTCTGAGAATAAATTTTAGAATCTGCACACTTGTTTATCAATTTGTATGTCTTTACTCCTTCCATATCCTCTGTATCTATAAAAAGGTTTCCTATTATGCTCAATATCTTTATATAAATGTTCTTCAAAATTTTCTCGAGCTTGTCTCCCGCTATCCTTAATCAGTTTGTCCAGCTTGTTTATTTCTGTTTTAAAAGTTGAAATTTGACCTCTCTTCCATTTCTTATATTTTTTGTCTTTCATCTTAATCAGATATCTTGTTCTTATTGAAATATATCCCCTGACATTGTATGCCTAGATCCTGATATTGAACATTTTTTTTTGATTTTTTGCAGTCAAACGATTTCGCTTTCAAAACTTTCCATCTGCAGTTTATCCCTGAACACCTCACTCCAGTTAGTTTTACATAGTGACTGTTTTGCTTCCATATAATCTGTAATTAACCTTCTGTGCACTGGTTTAGATTTCAGTTTAGCTGAATTATCTAGCAACAAATTAACCTTTATAACCCCATGATCACTGTATATAAACAGTTGTAAAACTTGACTTCAAGTAACAATAATTTATTTAGGAATACAAACAATGTCTAGGATGTTCCATCCCCTGGTAGGTTTTTTACAGTCTGAATCAATTGCTGTTCAATATACATTTTGAAATATTTCCTTCCTAGTGTTGAATCAATATTATTCCAGTCTGTTTCTGGTAAAGTTAACTTTCCAGTTAATATTATTCTTCCCACCTGTGTTTCATGTAAAAAATGTATGAATTCCTCTAGGTCATCTGGACTTGACTTTGGTGGTATATACACTCCAACAATTCTTATATATTCCATGGTCGTCTTCATTGTCACAGTTCCACAGTCTATAGTATTGGTGTTATCAGTGAACATGTAATAATCACTGGTCTCATAACTATCTTTAATCCCTATCATAACACTTCCACCTGATTTTTGTTAGAATGTCTGTTACAGTAATAAAATTTATACCCTGACATTTTTGGTTTCCAGTCATTGTTCTTTAACCATGTTTCACAAACAATAACTCATCAGCCCTGTGGGAACATAGCAAATTTTCCAATAATAAGAGTGGTGGAATTTCTATTTTCATTAAAGACTAGCACACCTCCAGACTGGTTTGCCAGCATGATGCACTAGAACATCTCCAGGTGCAATTGACAATAGGCAAGACACCCATCCAAGTTATAGCCAGCTATAGACCCCCTCCATGACTTAGGACACCCACTCCTACCTGGACCTCCTTAACTCCGTCAAGGTAACCCCTAATACCCTGATTCTTGGTGACTTCAATTACCCCACCATAAACTGGGTGAACTAGTCCTGCTCTAATGCACTCACCCAATGATTCCTTGACTTCATCAATTCTAATGCACTAGACCAGCTTGTCTCATCCACCACAAGAGGAGCATTAAAAATTTGGTTCTCACCAACATGGGCAACTGCTGCACCACCCCCATAGTAAGTTCTTCCCTGGTGAGATCAGACCATTGGTCTGTCTCATTCGAAGTGTCTGTCATGTCCACCCCCCAGCTGTAACCAGTATACAGAACTTCTCAAAAAATGTCTACAACCTTCTAAGGGAGGATATCAGTAGCTTCACACCACCTCCCCCCTCAGGGGATACAGACAAATATACTGAACAGTATTCCAGAGCAGTATACAAGCACCTGTACAACTGCATGCACTCAGCCATACCCAACAAAACTAAATCCTGCTCCTCAAGGAAACACAAACCTATTTGGTGGACATCCTCTATCAACAGGCTTTTCAACAACAGGAATAAACTGTTGTCCAAGGGTAAAAAGGCACAAATTCCCAATTGGAAAAACTCCCTCCTTAGCCTCAACAAGCAAATTAGATCACCAGTGAAATCCTCCAAAGCCAATTATGAATCAAAACTAGCCTCTGAAACAAAGTCTAAACCCAAAGCCTTTTTCAGTTACATCAGAAACATCCATGGCAAAGCCCAGGTTTGTTCCAAATTAGTTCTTAATGGTACCAGTTACACTGATCCTGTTGACTTAGCCAACCTGCTAGCAGATAGGTTCAGCACAAACTTCACCCCCACTGTCCCCCCAAAGGCCCATTCTACATTCCTGATACTTGCCCTGCACATCACATCCCAATAGATCAAGTGTTAAAGGCCCTATCCAAGGCAAAGAACACAGCTTCCATGGGACCTGATAGTATCCCAGATTGTATTCTGCAACATCTCCAGCAAGAACTAGCCTCACCATTGAGTACCCTATTCAACAATAACCTAACTATAGGCTTCATTCCAGCAGAGTGGAGAATTGCCATTGTCATCCCTTTGCAGAAAGGTGGTGTCACTACTGACCCTGCAAACTCTTGCTCCATTAGGTTGACAAGTCTGATCTGTAAGGCCATGGAGTGTATTATTATGGACCTCATAAACAAGGACATAGGCAATCTCCAAGCAATTGACCCCACCCAGTTTGGATTTGTCAAAAGTAAATCTTGCCTGTTGAACCTGGTTGATTTTTTTGATACTGTCACCAAGGCACTGGATGAGGGAAAGTCAGTACATACAGCTTACCTTGACTTGGCCAAAGCCTTTGACACAATCCCCTACTCGGGCATCATTAAAAAGCTAATACAACTTGCTGTAAATACCTATCTCATCAGGTGGGTGGCCAAATGGCTCACTGATAGGACCCAGAAGGTCAAAATAGGTGCCGTCACAACAGCAGAAATGTCACTAGTGGTGTTCCTCAGGGATCAGTCCTGGGACCCCTATTGTTGGGCATCTACTTCTCAGAGGTCCAGGCAAAGACAAAAGGCCTGTGACTGACCATTTGCAGACAACTGTAAGTTGGGTGCTGTCACTGACTCTCCAAATGATGTTTAAATACTTCAAGAGGTCTCACAGCAATCAATCAATGGTGCCAAAGTCATGGCCTTAAGTTAATTGCAAAAAAATGTATTATCATACCATTCAGCAAAAACATGGCCCCTACTGATTAGCACATCAATGGCAACCTCCTAAGCACACAACCTGTGGTGAGAGACCTGGGTATACAGCTTGACAACAATTTCACATTTGACCATCATGTAGCAGCAGTGGTCCGATAAGCCTTTTACTTCATTCATCTCATAAGTAAAGGGATTGCATCCAGAAAAAAAGGAGGTTATTACCTCTCTGTACTCCTCCCCCATTAGGCAAATAACTGTTTGGTATATACCTCTCCAAACACCTGCACCAACTGAAAGGCCACAGAAGTACCTTGTAAAGAGAATCCATGGCCTCCAACACCTGTCCTATGTGGACAGGCTCAAATCACTATCACTCTACTCAGTATGATACAGATTGCTTAGAGGTGATCTGTGTCTTGCCTACAAGGCAATCTCAGACCCTGCTCTACTAGAGATGCTCCATATCCATAAAACTAACTCTTCACGCATTACCCAATAGAAAGGATTAAATCTGATATGTAACATTAACAAAACCTGCTGGAGAGACAGGTTTGTCTACCAGAGGCAGCCCTGTCTCTGGAATAGACTCCCCATACACATCAAACAAAGTATGTCACTGCCTTCTATAAGCAGAACCTTGATGAGTGAATGGGAAACCACCAATTTGTCCCAGGGATTCCACCTGGGTCCCTTATTGACAGGGGAGACTGGTGCTGATTAAGGTTTCTTCTTTGGGGATAAACTCTTAGCTAGGCTTGTAAGGGCCTCAGGGTTATTTGCCTAGTAATCTCCTATGATCCTATGGTCCTATGAATAAAAAAAAAAAAAAAAAAAAAAAAAACTTTATTATTAATGCTCCTAGCATTAACAACCATCAGAGATGCATCAAATGTTGCTAACTGTGAACTGTTAAATTTTTGACCCGGCAGAAATCTTGCCTAGTGTTTGTTAAATATTGCAAAATATCTGTTGCAAACATTCTCTTCCCTAATCTTGACAAATGCACACCCGCAGAATCCTTTATAAATGCATTCTATGAACACCTTCAGGAATGCATGGATTATGCAATCCCAAATAAAACCAAGACCCAATCCTCCAAAGGCAGACGTCCTGTCTGGTGGACCCCAGCCATAAACAAACTATACAATAGAAGGTGGAAGCTACTACATGATAGAGCAAAATCCCAAAAAGGGAAGGCATCTCTGATCAGTATTAGCAAAAAACTACGGGCACTCATAAAATCATCTAAGGCCAGCTTCGAGAGACAAACTGCACAGGACACTAAGGAAAATCACAAGGCTTTCTTTAGTTATGTTAGGAACCTAGGTGGAAATTCCCATATATGTTCAGAATTAGTCCAAAATGACAAAAAGTACACCGAACCCACAGACATTGCCAACATCCTAGCTGACAGGTTCAGCACAAACCCCCCCCCCTCCCCACCAAAAGGGCAAATATCTATCCCAGCAGAGTGCTGCCTCCCTGACATCTCAAATACTCAGGTAAGAGCTGCCCTCTCCAAAGCAAAAAACACAGCATCAATGGGACGAGACGGTGTCCCGGGCTGCGTCCTACATGAATTCCAAGAAGAGCTAAACCCAAACATAAAACTACTGTTCAATCTCAGCCTTGCTACAGGATATGTACCCAAAGAGTGGCGTACAGCAACAGTGGTCCCTCTCCACAAAGGTGGTGCCTCAACGGATCCTGGAAACTATCGCCCTATAAGCCTGACTAGCTTGGTCTGCAAAGCTATGGAAAGGATCATCATGGACATCATAAATAAAGATATTGGGGACCTACAGACACTGGATCCTACCCAGTTCGGCTTTATTAAGGGCAGATCCTGCCTCTTAAACCTGGTTGATTTCTTTGAAACAGTCCCCAAGGCCATTGATGAGGGGAAGGTGGTCCACACAGCCTACCTGGCCCCACTCGGGCATTATAGATAAGCTCACCAGCTTAAATATAAACCCCTATGTCACTAGATGGGTTGCAAACTGGCTCAAGTAAAGAACTCACATGGTTAGAATTGCTGGAGCCATGTCAGATTCCAAACCAGTTACAAGTGGCATCCCACAAGGCTCAGTCCTGGGACCTCTCTTGTTCGGTATATATTTTTCGGAGGTACAGGCCAACATGGAAGGACTGTGGCTGACCAAGTTCGCAGATGACTGCAAACTGGGCACCATAATCAACTCTCCAGCCGACACAAGCATCCTCCAAAAGGGCCTCATAGAAACAGACAACTGGTGCCAGAGCCATGGCCTTAAGCTAAATGCCAAAAGTGTATAGTCATCCCCTTTGGCAAAAACAAAGTGCCCACAAATTACCACATAGGTGGTAATCCATTAAGTACAGAAGACGTAATTAGGGACCTGGGGACCCAAGCTGATAGCAATCTCTCATTTGACAACCACGTGGCCAAAGTGGTTAGAAAAACATTTTATATAGCCCACCTAATCATAAAGGAATTCACATCTAGATCAGGGGAGGTCATCGTGCCTCTTTACTCATCCCTCATCAGGCCCATAATTGAGTACAGTGTCCCTTTTGGGATGTACCTTACCAGACACCTGCAACAACTGGAAAGACCCCAAAAGTACCTCACCAAGAGGATCAAAGGGCTCAAACAGATGCCATATGCTGCCCAGTTAAAGAAACTCCAGTTCTACTCAGTGGCATACCGCCTGCTCAGAGGTGATCTGTGCCTGACGTATAAAGCTATGTCCAACCCGGAATTAATGGACATGCTGCACCTCAGAAAATCCAAATCCCATCAAGATACGCGCTCGAGAGACTTGAACCTCAGCACTGAAATAATTAGGACATGCTGGAGGACAGATTCATAACCCAGAGGCTCCCTTCACTCTGGAATAAAATCCCAGCCCAGGTTAGGCAGAGTCCCTCATTGACTCTCTTCAAGAGGAATCTTGATGAGTGGATGGGAGATTGTAAGTTTACCCTGGGTATCACTTCTGTGTCACTGTTAGACAGAGGCACAGTATACTAACCTCGAAAAAGGGCATAGCAAAATTAATTTAAAATAGGTGGCGAAAGCCAAACACACTCTGGCTAGGCTTATAAATACCCTAGGGCAGATAGCCTAGTATGAACCTATGAACCTATGAACCTATCCTGCCTGAATATGTGTGCCCAAACTAAGCTTGGATGCTCTACAGATTTATATTTTTTAAAACAGGACATTTTTTCCATGTAGGTTCCTATCTGATGTATTATGTACCCAAGACTGCAGTACTAGCTTTTATTAGTTTATTGGTTTTACAAATATGTAACAACATATCAGAATAAGATAACTTGCTTTGGTTGTGGCCAACTCTGAACCAGTGGGCCCACAGTGACCACAGGGTGCACTGGTGCCTAAAGCCAGCTATGTTCATACTGATGTTGGCCTCATCACTGGGGAGACTCTCCTTTACTTTTCTCAATGCAAAGGCTGTTGGGAGAAGAGGTCCAAAATGGTGGAAAGCAATGTGAATGCTGGCAGTTCTGTTCTGAATATCGCGCATGATTAAAGGTGGAAAGCAGTTCGCTACAGTTTAAAGAAAAAAAATATATTTTTTTAACTAAAACCTGAGTGCCATAGCACTCATTGCAGGAAGGACATAAACTACAGCAATTGCTTGCTATAAAGTTTGCTACAGTTTAAGGTGAAAGAAGAAAGAATTTTTTTTTTAAATTAAAACCTGAATGTTTTTTTTTTTTTTTACAAAAACTGAATATTGTTGTATTCTATGCAGGCAGAGTGTAAATGGATCTATGCCATATCTTAGAAAAGCCATATTGTCGAACGTATTATCTCTTTGACAATGCAGGGTAACAAACTGTTCTGACTGAGATCATGTTACAGTGGGGATCATAAAATTTGCCCTTTTCCTCACTGTAGGGTTATCTTGGAGTTGGTATACATGGGTGTGGGGGGGTGCAATAAACATCCTGCATTGTCGACAAAATGACATTTGACAATGTGACCACTTGACAGTCTGCCATAGACCTGAGTGTAAACTGTAGCATCTGTTTTTCTACATTTGTAGCAAGTAGTATGATACAGTTTAAAATATATATATATATATATATATATTTTTAAACTAAAACATGAGAACAATAGCACTCCATGCAGGCAGGGTATAAACTGTAGCAACTGTTTGCTGCATCTGTAGCAGTGGTTTGTTAACTGTTTAAAATAAATTATTTTTTGTTTGTTACTAAAGTGTGAGGGATGAAGGTTGGAGACAGGGCACAGAAATGTAAACAGAATGGCTGGGGCAGAATAGATGGAGGGAGGGGTGTGCCATGCACCTGGCCACTTGGTTGGGTTGTGATTACTAGGATATACACTTTTTTTTCTGCCCTTCACTTGAAGAGCTGAGGGGGTGGGGGTGCTAGTTCATGGGACTGGCACAGGGCATAGGTTGCTTTGGTTTGCCCCGGTTTCTTATCTTCCAATCTTAGCCTGGATTTCCCTTGCTTTGCCCCAAAGTTTTTACTTCCCTTTATCCCTGCCATGCCATATGCATTGTTAGTATTTTTACTGATTTTCTCTGTGTCATGTCAGCAAGTGCAGACTTGGGAATATTGAACTTGCTTCAGTCAGCATGCTTACTATCTGTCTGCCTAATCCTCCAGTACAGTAAACTTACTTGACACATCTTTCCACTATAAAGGATGTTTCATATCAGAGAGCCTTAGCACTCTGCTTGTTCCATCATTCAGTCTAGAAGAACAAGTAGGAAACTATTTCTGAATTTTGTTTGAAATTGAGAGGACCACAGGTCATCAATCAACTTTGCTTGTTTTCCCTAGACATAATCAGCCTATCTTTATGTTTCTAAAATTGCTAATCATAGTGTGGGCAGCTATAATAGCAAGTCTGATTAGTGTAAGACATGGCTCATCCAAATATCATAGGACCATAATGATTACTAGGCTAATGACCCTAAAGGGCGTTTTTAAGCCTAGCTATGCTACTGAAATGTAATGGACTGATTTGGACCCTATAGGTTTTATGTAGGGTATACATAACTTTGGCATAGGTGGTTGAGCATTTACAAGCTCCCTATTTCAAATAAGGACATAGGTGCCAGGCCAGAGTAAACTTACAATTCTCCATCCACTGATCCAGGTTGCCCTTGAATAAATGTAGGGAAGAACTTTGCCTCGTTTGAATGAGAAGCCTCTTTTAGAGAAGGAGCAGACTCAGAGACACATACCTGTCTCACCAACATAGCTTATTTATGTTGCAGGCAAGACTGACATCCCTAGAGTGAGTGTTTCTAATACTATTTGGTTTGCAAATACATAATAGGTCGAAGACTAGATCAGAAGATGCTTTGTAGGTCAGGCATAGATTGCCTGTTTGTAGTCTATAGAAAACTGAGTAAAAAGTTAAGACGTTGAGGTGCTTCACATAGGACATCTTGACTACAGCATGTATTCCTTTTGTGATTGATTTTTACAGATGTTTCAGTTATTGCATATGCCTGGTCAGGTACATACTGAAGGGGGCATTGAACTCAACGACTGGTCTAATGAAGGCTGAATACAATGAAACAATGATATCTTTGGACCTGGATGTCAAGCCCTTCCTTATAAGTTTAGTAACATAGAATGATTTCCTCACTACAGTAGACATATGGTGGTCAAAGGTCAAGTCACTATCTATACGTGCTCTCAATTTCTGACCACTGGTTTTACCCTTAAGGGCGTGTTAACAATGAGAAATTTGCAGGGTTGGCTGTCTTTCCAAGACACAGCTATGCATTTTTTGACATTGAGTTTTAGACCATGACTCTGTCAACCGATGTTAGTCTGTGTCAGGCTTTCTTTGAGAATATTTGTGTCACTAGGAGATTCTATGATTTTACCTAGCATACAATCATAGGTTCATAGATAATACTAGGCTAGTTGTCTCATGGGCCATTTTAAGTGTAGTCAATTTCCTTTTAAATGTGAGAATCAAACCCTGTACCTTGTGACGGTGAGACAAACACCTTAACCGTTATAGCAACCCCCAACTCTCCATTATATGAACCCCCATCTCCCTTTATTATAATCCCATCCCCCTGTAAAATTGCAAATTTAGTCAGCCAGAGGTCTCTGATGTTAGAGAAGTGGATGCCAAAGAGGAGCACTGCCAACACTATGCCCTGAGGGACCCCATTAATGACCTGACATTTAGTAGACTTCCCTATCCTTGACTTCTTGGGTTCTATCTGTGAGTCAGATAGTTATCC
Organism: Protopterus annectens; assembly: GCF_019279795.1. Lineage (NCBI taxonomy): Eukaryota > Metazoa > Chordata > Ceratodontiformes > Protopteridae > Protopterus > Protopterus annectens. The sequence goes on from NC_056726.1 coordinate 1,691,970,336, forward strand.
AGCAGGTGACACAGGGGTTTATACTTCATTTTGTGAGCTTATTTATGACTCCCAAATGGACAATTGTGTTAAATGCTTTGGCAAGTTTGAAGAAGAGAGTATGCACTGATTTGCCCTCATCCATTGCTTTAGCAACTTTCTCAAGGAAGTCTATCATGTTGAGTAGGCATGACCTACCCTTAATAAATCCCATCTGAGTTGGATCCATTGTCTGAAGTGTACCTGTGTCATCATTTATCATATCCATTATTATTCCTTCCATGGCTTTACATATTTGACTAGACAGGCTTATGGGTCTAAAGTTTTCTGGGTCCATAGATGGCCCAACATTGTACAGAGGATTAGTTGTAGTCCTCCATTTATTTGGCATAAAGCCTGTTTGGAGGTTCCAGATGAATAGGAATTCCAGTAAGTCCAATACGTCATGATTCCTATTATAAGGAAGCAACCAGGAATATGATCAGATCCCATGGATTCAGTGGCCTTGGACAGTGCTTTTTAGGATGTGCTCCCTAGTAGTAGTTGGGGGATTTATAGTTGGGGGCATTTCTTTAGCGGTAACCAATGGTGAAAGTGGGGCAAAACTGGAGCTAAACTTATTGGCCAGTAGACTACATATTTTCTCAGGCTCTGTATTGGTGGCTTCATTTACAATTAGTTTGACACATTTTTGTGTATTGCTTTTTGAGATTGTGGACATAATTAAGAAATGCCTTATGAATGTGCCTAGCCTGGGTGGCTTCTTTTACATCAATTTTAACTTTGCTAGATTTAACCTGAGATGTTTATTAAGTTTGCCAAGGGAATTCTTATCTTACTGGGTCTTTTTTCTTTTGCTATACAACCAAGTTATTTTGAGATTCCACCAGATTGGCTAGTTTTTTGTGCTTATTTCAGACCTGTACACCTGCCTCTATGGGTTGTGGTACAGGAACTTTGTGAATGACTTCACATAGGAAGCAGTGTTACTTGGGTTTGGGGGGGGCAGCTTGAAAATTCTCCAGGATGGCACTTAAGAGCAGGACGTTTGCCTTGGAATAATTCACATAAAAGTTCCAGGTTGCGGTGGTGTACCAAACTTTATTTTTATTTGAAGGAGAGAGCTTTGCGGTCCAACCTGACAAGTGAGAATGTTACACTCAGGAGACTTGCAGCATTTCTCCAAGTTTCTGACAACCAGGCCAAGGATGGTTGTGCCCCTAGAGATTGTATGGACTAGTTGGTCCAGTGTGTTCATGTAGACAAAGTCCAGAAATCTTTGGGTCAACATGTTTAGGGTAATAAGGGTGGTTGAAGTTTCTCATGAGTATGATATTGAGTAGAACGGCTAGTGACTCCAATTCATTTATGTAAGTGGTGTAGATTTCCTGGGCCATAATGGAGGTTCTGTAGTCCTCAAGGATATGACATGAGTCTTTGCTTATGGTGAGTTGTACATGGAGAAACTCAAAGGCATCATTCTGCTTGACCAACCTTGAGTGGGATTATTTTTATGTAAACTGAAACACCTCCACAGATTGCTTCTTTCTGAGTAGTTACGGGTCTACATATGTGGAAGGCAATATGGCCTTGCACTAATGGAGAACCTTCTGGTACTTTAAACCAGATCTCAGTAACTACAGAGTCATTTGTATTTTCCAGGATGAGAAGAGATTGCAGGGAATAGAATTTGTTTGCTTGAAAAGTATCACCTTTAGATTATTAGGGATTGTTTTTGCTGTGCTGGATGGATTAACTGGTTGACAATCTCTAAAAAAGGCACTATGGGGGTAGACAAAGTAGTAGCCAATATTTGGAAGCCTAGTGGGGACAGGTGCAGACCATACATGGCAAAGCAGCATGGTCTGTCAACCATGTCATCCTAGGATGACAGATTTTGTACCAACTTCAAATGACACCAAAAACTAAGTCAATTGTTAAAGTTGATTATCTTCTTTTCCGTGGTGGTGCAACGGTAGTGTTGTTGCCTCACAGCAAGAGGTTCTCCTGTTCAATTCTCGGCTTAGGTTGGGAGTGTCTTCTGTGCAGAGTCTGCATGTCCTCCCCGTGGTCGAGTGGGCATTTGAAAGACACGTGTTGAATGGGCATGCCTTCATTGAAGGTTGGGCATTGGGCTGGCAACTTGACACCATAAAAACAACTGCTAATCATTAGCGGGCTGGAGTTCCGCTGTGGTGACCCCTAACTGGGAAAAGCCGAGAGACAAACAACAACATCATCTTCCGTTCATACTGTGGCATCATCCTTGGGTAAGATAGAATGCTGATCAATGTTGGGCTAACACTGGCCTGGGATACATAGTCTGTGAGCTCCATCATGTCTTTCTTCATATGGCAGATCCTGGCCCCTGATAGGCAACTGACCATAACCCTCTCTTTGCTTTGCTCAGCCTGAGGAGCATGACATCCATGTGAATCACAATGGAGTTTCCTATGACCAAGATATGGATTATGGGTTTGTCTGCTTTATGGGCCTAGATGCTGTAACACTCTGAGTTCAGTATGAAGGTGTCTTGCTGGGTGCTTCTGCAGTCATGTGGTTTTGAAGTTTCTGAAGATAGTTCCCATCATTTCTGCATCTGGGAAGCCTATGAAGATTGGGAAGCTTACTTTTAATGGCCTCTGGATATGTTGCTGTAAGTACTTGCTCTTTGGTGAGTGTAGCAGGTGATGTGTGGTACTGTGTGCTTCTGATAGACTCTTTGGTAGTTGTAGTGTTTTTATGTGAGAGTATTATCTCCAGAGACAGTCTATACTTATATCTGCTACATATAGTATCAGAATTTTTGAGAATTAAGTGGATGTCAGAGAACATTAGACAGTCTCTTCAGTGTCTCAGGATGCCCAAGACTGCCAAGATGTTTACAGAGACAGGAGTCAGGATCAATGGTTTTGGGTATTTATATATTGGGCTTCCATGTGAGTGGAACCAAGAGTGCATTTAAGTAAGACTGTGATTATTGGCAAACTTGTTTGTGCTTCACTTGTGTATAACTGCTGTATCTGGCAATTAATTGAGAATATAACCAATTGATTTTGATGCTATCTGTGTAAGAACTGTGATGCTAGCCTAATCTTGTGGAGTAATGTACCCTTTTGCTTACATCTGGTGTTTGCTGGGAAATTTCATACTCAGAAGCTCAAGTTGGTGTTTTATAGGGAAACTGAGACTTTAAACATTTGCTTGTATACAGGCCATCACTAACCATCATTGCACAATGATCAGCATTGTACAAATGTGACACCAGTTATCTTCATGTTGTAGCTGGTCATTCACATGGATGGTCAAGGCAGACTTTGCAGTCATATAGTAAATTGCTCACATTTCTTCTGGTGAAAGTTTTAACAACTTCCAGGTGTGCTCTTCATCTGATGAACTATACAGTTGTGAATCATGAATGGAAAGAAGATGAGAAGTCTTTACACTTTGGAACCATGACCTCATCTGTTAAATAGACAGCTTAATAGGTTAAAGACAAGACAAAGAAGCATCCATGACAAAGGGCCATCCTGGACTATCCCCCATCCGAATTTTTATCCTTGGGATAATAATGTGCCCTTTATCATGGCTTAGCTGCGAAGTGGTTTGCCTCTGTTTCATGGCCATTGTAATGTAATTGATCGATGTGTGATGCATGTTTTACATCTGTAAGCTCTTCTTTATCCATGAATGTAGGACGATGTCAAATGCTTTTAGTAATCTATCCATGCCATACTTAGATTTGTCCCCTTTTAACAATTCACTGTTAACACTTTATTTAACAACAAATGATCCTTTGGTCCATATGACTTTCGTTTGTTAACCATTTGTTCTAGTGCCATAATTCAGTTTTATGAATGACTATAAACTCTGTTGGCATCAGTTCCAATATATCGTTTATACATCATTAAGGAGGAATATTGATTTTTCTGTTGTTGGCCAGACTGGTGTCTCTTTGGGGTGTGCACAGAAATAGTTCTTATTCAGGGCTACATCATCATGTAAAGATGTCAATACTTTTAGCCAGAAGTTAGTTAATACATCTGAGCTTGGGGTTTTCCATTTAGGATCATCTCTTAGTTTTGTTTGAACTCCTTATTGTTTTTTACAATGTTTCTATCCATTCAGCATCTTTTTTATACTCCATAGGGTCTTCATAAATATTTTTGCAAAATGTGTCTATTCCTTCTTTTTTTGGTGGTGTGTCTATTCATTTTGCTTTGGTTCCCAGTTCTCTATAAACCTTTTTTTTTTTTTGCTTATTCATGAATTGCTTATTTTGCACTTTTTTTACTGTTTATCTGTGTATCTTATAATTTTTTCTACCTGTGCTGATATCTTTATAATTTGTAATAGTGTCTGACAGTCTGTTCCAATACTGTGCATAGCATATATCACTTCTATCATTCTAAGTATTATTGTTAATTTGTTCCCTATTCTACAGAAAGTTCCCGCACATCTTCCTATGATAAACCCTCTTCTGCTGCATCCAGTGTCATCTGTTGCTATGGGAACTTATTAGCCCATCACTCAACATTGTCTGCATCAGGATTATTACTGTTTCCTGCTCCTTTCCTTGCTGTGCAACTCCAACTGAAGTTTTGAAGACTCCAGAACATCTTCATGTGCCAAGTGATCAGTTGCTTCCTGTTTGGGAACTCATTGTTCCATCATGTTGTGACATTACCTGAGCCAGATTTTCTACACAAAATCCATTGCTTCCCAAGTAATCCATAAGTTTTCATTAGTAGTCCGCTTTTCTACTTTCACCTTTTGTTTTCTTATTTTTTGTATTGTGAAAATTTCCATTTCCAGATGCCTTTGCTTGTATTTCTCTTCAAATATGTTTGGTGTTGCTTTTTTGTAGTGATTAGTTTTGTTCTCCTTTGCGTAGATGCTGCACTGTATCAAATCTCTTTTTCTTTCCCATGTCCATATTTCTTCTTCAGATGTCTCACACTGAACCTCTTTCTCTCTTTCTCCCATTTATGCACCATGAGGAACATTGGGCAACAAGCACCTTTCAGCGCTCATTGTTTCTGTAGCAGTTGCAGGTTTTATGGGCTCGGGTTGCTAGACTAAGGCCCAACCCTCCTCAGAGGGTGCACCACACACATACGCATGAGCACACTCACACCTAAGGCCAGTTCAGAGTGACAATCCACCTACTGCATGTCTCTGAAATGTGGGAGGAAACCAGAGCACCCAGAGGAAATCCACACGAATGCAGAGAGGACAGGCAGACTCTGCAAAGAAGGCACCCCAGCCAAGAATCGAACTGGAGAACCTCTTGCCATTAGGCAACAATGCTTACTGCTACACCATTGCACTGCCTTCACACTGAACCTGTTTTGCCTTAGTTTGGGGACTCATTGTGCCTTTAGCCTGTGACATAACCCATGTTAGAACTTCTACACTAAATTCTTCTCTTCTCAGTTATTCCACAACTTCACCTTTTATTTGTTTCACTTCTCCTTTACTAATCTTCTGTTTTACATTCCCCTTTGAGATATTATTTTTTTTATATTGTGAAGTTTTCCATATCTAGGTGCATTTGCTTCTATTTCTCTTCAGGTATCTTTGAAGCTGCTTTTTTGTATTGATTAGTTTGGCTTCCTTCTTTGCATAAATATTGCACCGTATCAGATCTCTTTTTATTTCCCATGTTCATGTTGTTTTTTCATACCATTCAAAAATCTCTGGATATTGATCTTTATTTTTTAACACTTCCACTGTTGCTTCTTTTTCCAGCCAACCCAAGGCGTCTTTATCTTTGTATTGTTTTGCTTGAGTCTGTTGTATTAATAAATGCAAATTTGCATTTGAAGCTTTTGACAGTTTTTCTTGTGTATTTTTCTTTGTTCTAATTTCGCTATTAACCCTTCTGAGTATCTTCTATCTGGAAATTCAGTTTTTACATAAGTTGTTCAAAAAATACAAAACAGTGTGTTTTTTTGGTAATTTTCTTTCTCTTTTTTCCATTTTATATTGATGTTTGTATATGCGTGCGTGCATGCATATGTGTGCGTGTGCATGTATGTAATTTATATATATTTCTCAGTTTCAGCAAAGATAAAAAACAGAAATAGAAGTGAGTATTCTAAGTAAGCATTGTTAGAACAACCAATAGTCATTTTTTTTTCAGCTGTATTTTGTTTTGAGCTTTAAGGCAGTATGAATAGTTGCTATGATAGCCAGAGTTAATAAATTGCACTGATCACACCGTACAAAGGCAGATGATTTAATATATTGTGTTTGTTAAGGGAGTGCACTCATTGTTATGTCTGCATTCTAACTATTTATTCTAATGTGAGAAACAGATCAGTTCACAGAAACCAGTGGCAAAATAACTCTTTCCTTCTGACATCACTAGAGGCTAGAGTTTTTACCTTTCTTTTATCCAAATTTATGTGCCTCAGATTTGAGTATATTAGCTAGCATGGCTCTTCCCAGTAAAGTCCCTTACATGGTAGATGTACTGGATTTGGCCAGACTTCACCCACTGCCACACAACAGAAAAAAACTCTAATGCATGCTGGCTTCTAACCAGACAAACCTAATTTCCTCAACTGCAATTAGAGGCTGATTAGTTTTATCTTCAAAACATGCCAATAATGGCAAACTTTCTGGATGATGTCTAAATCCATGTATTCGAATCAAACACAATTGGAAAACCATTAAGTGAGAAAATGCCATTTCTGTAGCAGCATAACTGTGCATTACAGCTTTAATTTTAATGTACAGTATTTTGGCCAAACCATTGTTTTAGTTCTGTAAATTTTATAAGACAAACATCATTTTGTGTTCCTTTGCTAGTATTCACATCATTTAAGAATAAAGTTTTTGCAATGCTTGCCTAAAATACTTTCAAATAATTCCCTGTATTTGACTTTGTCCATTCCTGTACTCACATAATTTCATCTAATTTTACTTAACCTGCTACTGTGTACATTTCATTAGTTGCTGATATGCAGAAATTCTGTTTCAGAACAGCTGCAATATCTCTTTTGGTAGCATTATATACCATTAATCTTAGACCAAGTTCCATGAAATATTAAAGTTCCATTTGGTAACCTAAATGAATTTCAGACAAAAGCTAATTGTCTTCGTAACTGATGAAAAGAAAGCTACTGATTTATATTTGGAACTAATTATTTAACATTGTGCAGATGATCTCATTTTCAAACTTTTGCTTTGTTCATAAATGATTAAGAAAAAAAAAAATCACACAAAGCACAACCACAGGAAATGAATGAAACAAAAAACATCTCAAGAGTTAATTGATATACATGTGCTTTTACTTTGTGCAAAACGTTAGTGTGAAGATAGGTGAAGGCTGCCAGCCAAGCTAGATATAATTTTGCAGATAATTCTGTCATTTGTAAATATTGATATACGCTACAAGCTGACAAGTCAATTCTTTGATGTCAAAACTCGGAGCCAATATGTCTGGATGAAGGAATTCTGCCTATTGTTTTGAGGCTAGAATTTGCATGTATAATTAATTTTATTGCTCTGGTTCCTGACCAGCTGCAAGATGAAAGGGGCTATTAACCTCTGACAGTCTGTTAGCCTGGGAACCAGAAAAAAATGATGTAATCTGAAATAAATGAATGGTACTGGGTTATCAATTTAAGGACAGAAAGAATGAGAGCATTAGAGCATTTTGTCTTGAGAACATCCAACATCACCAGCACTGCCTGTATCTATATGTAAGTAGGATCTTAGACGTTAGTGTTTCTCTTAGAAATAGCTACGAATTAGGAAGATTAGACTAAGTATTTTTCTGTGATGTCAAAACTTTCCTACTGTATTATTTTAAACATTTCCCTGTGATGTAAGAACTCTTGACTGGCACTGTGTAGTAAGAAGTATCGTCTTCTGTTTTTTTTTTATTTATTATTAAATATTTTTAAACCTTTCAACTGTGGCTGTTTTATGTAGAGATAATTTAATCTCTAAGAGTACATTGCATGTATGTAGTGATGCTGTACCAAGTCACTCCAAATAAACTTTGCTGTTCAGTCACACTTACCATTTGGATAATAATATTGCACAGTAATAAATGGACACCCTTTAATAAGGGCCTTTGAGTAGCTGATAAATATTAGCTGGGTGGTGGCAGTGATTTCTACCATATAGTCTGCGTAAAAGGGGCACAGCTGGAGAACCTGGGCCAGCCTTCCCCAGGAGTGTCTGTGTGGTTGCATAAACTCTTATCTCAAAGTGCGTGTGTGTGTCAACTACTTGGGCAGGGACATGAGGCACTGGTTGGACAGAGAGGGTGATGGAGGTTTTAGCTTGACCACTAGGCTGAGATCTGAACCCTATAGCTGTGCCAGTGGGGAGTCTTATTGGGGACCTGGACAGAAAGGGAGAAGCCAGCCCCAGACTTACTGTGATCTCCGTGTGTTCTTAAGGGAAATTGTACTTTACTGTGTGTGTATTTATTATCCTTTCCCTATATGGATGCCTCTCACTGGTGTTAGTGGTGAGGATTGAGGCTCCTTGATTGCTGGGCCAATACACGGGTATCACATATTGTTTGGCAGTGGTGGGATATCCACATCACATATTAATTGGTTGGCAAATAATAAATGGCTTGTAGTAGTGTGGGTAGAGTGAATTCCTGTAGCTTGTGTACAGTGGTCACTGAAGGTGTTTTGTACTCTAAATCAACCATGCAGTGAATACTCAGAGTTCAGATCATGATTGTTTTATTTCTTTTGTTAACTTAGTCAGGAAGAGCAGGCAGTATGTCAGCAGAGGAGTACAGAAAGCTGACAAGGAGCCAGCTGGCTGAGATGTGCCAGGCTAGGGGACTAGTGCATGGAAACCTGACTAAGGCAGACATGATTGCAGCTTTGGTCACAGCTGCATCAGAAAACAGCAACCAGGAGGATGATCAGACTGGCAGTGGAGATGTACCACCATCAAAGAATGGACAGCTCAACCTTTCTGCAGAGGACGTAAAACTCCATCTGGAGTTAAAGAGACTTGAGTTGGAGGCCAGGAGTTTGGAAATAGAAGCAGCTGAGAGACTGAGGCATCTAGAGAGTGAGGAGAATGAGAAACTGCTATGCCTGGAAGATGAGGAAAAGGAGAGGCAGAGGCAACATGAGAAGGAGATGCTGACTCTTTGCCAGAGTCATGGAGGTAATGGGGAAGGGAGTAACTGGACCCCAGAAGCACAAAAGGTCAGTAAATTTCTTACGCATTTTAAAGAGGGGGGTAATTTTGATAGTTTCATTCATATGTTTGAGAGGGTATGTACACAGTATGATGTTGACCAAAGGCTCTGGGTATGATTCCTGAAGCCCTTACTCCATGGTAAAACTGTAACTGTGTTGTCTAAACTTGCTGATTGTGAATATTTTGATTATACTGCTGTTAAACATCACTTGTTAGAATGTTTTACGCTAACACCTGAAACTTATAGGAAAAAGTTTTGTGAGCATAGACACAAAGCAGATAAAAGTGTGTGTGAATATGTTGCTGAACTGAGCACTTATTTATATAGGTGGGTGAGTAGGTGTCAGGTCACTACTTTTCAAGGGCTGGCAGACCTTTTGGTGAGGGAACAAGCGCTTAGCACTTTCCCTGAGGACATGAGGATCTGGTTAGCTGATAGACAATGTGTTACTTCAGATACATTGGGGAAGAAGGAGGACCTATACCCAGCAAGCAGGGCATCCCTGCACAGGAAAGGGACCCCCAGTACTGCTCATGAGTCTAAATGAACTCATGGTGGGCAGCACAGACTGCCCCAACAGAATCTGCCAGTAGCAGGGGAAGCCACTAGTCCAGGTACATGTCCAGGACCTAGGGTTAAATGTTTTGAATGCTACCAGTGGGGCCATGTGGCATACAAATGTCCATGAAGGCAAGTCGGGAAACAAAAGTTGAGACAGCCAGTAAGTGGGGAAGAAAAAATGCCAATAGTAGGTTGTCCTGAAACAACAGGGGTACTGAACTACCATGCTGCAGATGTCCTGATAGGGAAGGATTTGGATGAGGCAGTACTATGTGCTTATGCAATTACACACAGTCAAGGTAGGAGACAAGCCTGATGGTCTAGTAGCCTGGGGGAGACCCAGACATGCTGCATACTTGCAATCAGGACTAGTGAGGTGGTTACTTCAGGGAGAGAGCTACTCTGTAGCAGTGAGACTGAAGGTGAGCCACAGCTACTTGTGGCTACTGATGTTCCCTTGGACAGAGTGACTGCAAAGGTAGAGGTGAGCAGTAGCACCCAGGCTGAAAGTGAGGCACCATTGTCAGAGTGTGCCAGACTTCCTGTGACAGGGGAGCTGGGAAGGGTTACAAAGAGAGAGATGAGACAGGCTCAGCTCTCAGACCCTACATTACAAGGCCTGAGGCAGATAGCTAGAGAGGCACCTGATTCTCAAAGGAAGGGGGATTCTGTACACTGGCACAAAGGGTTACTGTATAGAGAGTGGACTCCTGAGGGAGAGCTAGAAGATGAGTGGGTACAGCAGTTGGTAATGCGTAGACCCTACCATCTGGTGCTTCTAGCCGTAGCCCATGATATTCCCTCTGCAGGTCATATGGGCATAAAACATACAAAGAGATGTATTATGAAGAACTTCTGTTGGCCTGGAATTCCCAGAAATGTAACAGGGTACTGCAGGACCTGTGGGCAGTGCCAAAAGGTAGGCAAGGCAGGAGACAAGGTGAGAGCTCCTTTGACACCTTTGCCTGCGATTGAGAAGCCATTTCAGAGAGTAGCTATGGATATTGTGGGGCCCCTGAGTACACCAAATTCCACAGGGAAAAAGTATATCCTAGTGGTAGTGGATTATGCTACATAATACCCTGAGGCATTGGCTCTCTCCTCCATTGAGGCAGAAAAGGTGGCAAATGCTTTGTTAGAGATTTTCAGCAGGGTAGGTTTCTCAAAAGAAATACTTACTGACAGAGGTGCCAATTTCATGTCAGACCTGCTGGCTTGTCTGTGGAAATACTGTGGAGTGAAGCACCTGAAGACCATCCCCTACCATCCCCAGACTAATGGTCTTGTTGAAAGGTTAAACTATACACTCAAGTCCATGCTATGGGCATTTGCAGACCAGTTTAAGAGGGAGTGAGACAAATATTTGCACCATCTGTTGTTTGCTTACAGAGAGGCTCCCCAGGAAACCACAGGTTTTTCACCCTTTGAGTTGCTGTATGGGCATAGGGTGAGGGGACCTCTAAATTTAATTTGAGATGAATGGGAAGGTGAGTGGGAATCTCACAAGGAGTCTGTTGTGGCATATGTCCTAAACCTCAGGACAAGGCTCTGGGAACTCATGAGCTTGGCCCAGGAGAACCTGGCAGAAGCCTAACAACAGAAAAAGGTATGGTATGACATGAATGCTCGAGCTAGAGAGTATGCTGTAGGGCAGCAGGTAATGGTTCTCATTCCTGTCAGACACAACAAGCTGCAAGCAGCTTGAGAGGGACTCTACAAGGTGGTAAAAGAGGTAAGTGATGTTAACTACATGGTGGAACTGCTAGGCAGGAGGCAGGGGCACAAATTGTACCATGTTAACATGATGAAACCTTACCATGATAGGGAGGCACTTGTGCTGACCATTTGCAGTGGATTGCAGGAGGAGTCTGAGAGAGATCTAGTGACTGATCTCCTCAGTGAGGCTCAGACTGGCACCTCAGTGGAAGGGGTAGCAATGTTCCAGCAGCTATCTCCTACCCAAGTTCGAGAAATCCGAGCAGTGCTACAGGAGTTTGGGGACATGTTCACTGGGAAACCAGGGGGACATTTTCACTGGGAAACCAGGGTACACTCACCTGGTGCAGCATCAGGTGGATACAGGACCCCAAAGGCTTATTAGGCAGGCCCATTATAGGGTGCCTGAGAGAGTCAAACAGACTCTGAGGGAGGAGATACAGGAGATGTTGGAACTATGGGTGATTCAAGAGTCCAACAGTCCCTGGGCCACTCCAGTGGTGCTGGTGCCAAAGAAGGAGGACAGCACCAGTTTCTGTGTGGACTACATGGAATTAAATAGTCATACAGAGTCAGATGCTTACCTTATGCCTAGGACAGATGAGGCCCTAGAGCAGCTGGGTGGGGCTAAGTATCTTACAACCATTGATCTTACCAAGGGTTACTGGCAGGTGCCCCTGTCTCCCAGTGCTCAAGAGAGGTCAGCCTTTGTGATTCCTTTTGGCTTGTATGAGTTCACAAAGATGGCCTTTGGGATGAAAATTGCCCCAGCAACTTTCCAGAGGTTGGAAGATTATACCCTAGCAAGAGCAGGAGGGTTTGCCCTTGCTTATCTAGATGATATTGCCATCTACAGCCATTCCTAGCAAGAGCACCTTCATCATGTCAGGGAGATGCTGGGCAGACTACAGAGGGCAGGGTTGACCATTATTCTGAGCAAATGGCAGGTGGGTATGGCAGAGGTCTCCTACCTTGGACATAGAGTGGGGAGTGGTAAAATCAGGCCAGAACCTGCCAAAATAGAAGCCATTCAGGCATCGCCTGCACCTGTTACCAAAAAGCAGTTGAGGGCATTCTTAGGGACAGCAGGGTACTACAGAAAGTTCATTCCCAGTTATAGTACCATAGCTGCTCCCCTGAAAAGACCTGAGAAGAAAGAACAGAGCCAGCCAGCAAAATGCCAAGTTGTTAAGATGGAACCTAGTGTTGCAAGCTTATGATATGTCAGTGCAGCACCGCAGTGGAATTAGCAATGCCATTGCAGATGGGCTCTCAAGACAAGGAAGGGAGTAAAGTATACTCAGATAGACCTAACCCTCTCAAGCAACATTTCTCAAGGGTCACTTGAAAAACTAGCTTGAGGTCTCCAGGGGGAGATATGTGTGAAGATAGGTAAAGGCTCCCAGCCTAGCCAGATAGACTTTTGTAGATAATTCTGTCATTTGTAAATATTAATGTAAGCCACAAGCTTGTTCTCTTAAATGTAAAAAGACTGCATTGGATATTGAACTGCAAAAATGTAACAACAATGCTCTCTGCTGTAAGAAAGCTAAGTCAAGCATTTTATGACTGTCTTTGATGTCAAAATTCGGAGCCGATATGTCAAGAGGGAGGCATCATGCCTATTGTTTTAAGACTAGAGTTAATGACTAGAATTTGCATGCATAAATGTCCTTAATTGCTCTTGTTTCTGATCAGGTGTAAAGAATGTAAATGTAATTTCTGTTAGCATGGGAACACCAGAGAGGTGTGAAGAACGATGTCATGTGAAGCAGCTCTGTGTTATCAATTTAAAGAGAGATAATCAGAGAGTTCAGAACATTTGTCTTGAGAACATCCAACTCACCACTCTGCCTGTTTTCTATATGTAAGTAGAATCTTAAACTTTAGTGTTTCCCTTAAAACTAGCTTTGAAGTAGAAAGATTAAATTAGTCTTTTTTCTGTATTGATTTCAGAACTTTTCTACAGTATTATTTTAAGAATTTCTCTGTCATCTCTGAACTCTTGACTAGCACTGTGTAGTAAGAAGTATCGTCTTGTGTTTTTAGTATTTATTATTAAATATTTTTAAACCTTTCAACTCTGGCTGTTTTGTAATGAGATAATTTAAGCTCTAAGAATGCATTGCATGTATATAGTGATGCTAAGTCACTCCAAATAAGTCTTGACTGTTAGGTTGCACTTACCATTTAGATAATAATATTGCACAGTAATAATTAGACACCCTTTTAAGGGCCTTTGAGTAGTTGATAAATATTAATGGATGGTGGCAGCCGGTACTACCTTTTAAACTGGGCAGACAAGGGGCACAGGTGGAGAATCTGTACCAGCCTTCCCCAGGAGTGTCTGTGTGGTTGTATATAACTCTTATCTCAAAGCGTGTGCTTGTCAGCTACTTGCGCAGGGATACAAACCACTGGTTGGACAGAGAGGATGCTGGAGGTTTTAGCGTGCCCATTAGGATGAGATCTGGATCCTATAGCTGTGCCAGTGGGGAGTCTTATTGGGGACCTGGAGAGAAACCACGTAAAGACCACAGCAAGCAGGCACGGAGAACCACCAGGGATAACCAAACTCCACAATAAGGCAAACAACTCAAGTCCAAGGCAGAGAGCGTACTCCTCAATCAAAAATATTCTTTTATTAACGTTACACCTGGAGAGAAAGGGAGAAACCAGCCCCAGACTGACTGTGATCTCTGTGTGCTCTTAATGGAAATTGTACTTTACTGTGTATGTATTTATTATCCTTTCCCTATATGGACGCCCCTCACTTGTGTTAGTGGTGAGGATTGAGGATCTTTGCTTGCTGGGCCAGTGCATGGGCGTCACATGCTTTATCAGTAGATGCTGGGCAACATTTCTTTTCTCTACTATGTTATGGCTGTCAGAGGTACTAGGAATAGGCCAAGATCAATTGCAAACTGACCATCTGAGGCAAAACATGATACCTTTCTGCCCAACTGGAGAACCACTTCTACATGGTAGACTATATCTGATGAGAGAAGGCTGTTTTCAAGCTACAGTCACCTCTAAGACTTTGGTCAGAAGGTCAGGACTATGCAATGGTGGACCTAGGATAAAAGCCAGGCCCTAAAGTGAAGCTGTTTGCAGCCAAGACTTTGAAAGCCTAAAACCTTAACTTGCTTGACCATGCAGAGTGATGAGGATGTATATTGGTCTTTCTTCTCTGAATTTTAAATTTAATTTGATTTAGGTGTGGAATCAGAGGGATTAGGGAAACCTATACGTGACTCCATTATAAACCCACAGAATTACTGCTATGACTTAATATGATGGTAACTGACTTCAGTATATTGTGTTCTTCACTGTTGGTCTAAGGGATCATATTTGCAGAGTTTATGTTTGTATCTACTGATTACTTGAACAAACTAAACATATATTTTTTGTAGATCTGACTGCATGGTGCAAGTTGTAATAGAGTGAGTGGGCACTAATTCATTCATTCATTCATTCATTCATTCATTCATTCATTCATTCATTCATTCTGTAGCTTGTAGTTGTGTGAAGTCTGCTTTACCTGCATGACCCTGTCATTTTCTTATGATTTGCAGCTGACATTTCCCCTGGTTACCTTTGACAGATAGTTTGTTAACAACATATCTTTTCCAGCTTTAACATGAGAAAAAATGTAAAGTTGTGTAGTGAGTTTCAGTGCCATGATACACTAAAATTGACAAGGGTAGAATGTCAGGCATACCTGCATTCTGAATATTAATGTCAAACATGCAGAAGGCTTCCATGTGGTGCATATCATCATCAGCAAAAGCAAAATAATCGAACAGCAAAACATAAAGGCGAAAAAAAAAAAAAAAAACAGTAAATTGCAAGGGTTTAATGCCATATACAAAACTTTTCATATACTCTAGAACAAAAAACAAAGTCACATGATCTGCAGTACAGGCACATTGAGGAACTGGAAAAATGAACCGAGTTCTCTAATGTTCCAGCTTTTGAATGCACTTTTCCCAAAAATGTGCTAACATCATGGCTGACATGGTAGGATTTTTAATGCTCCTTTTTTCACTTGAAATCACATTTTACATGGAAAAAAAAACATCTCTCAACAGCAACCCAACCATGGTGTGCTAAAGATTCTACTACAAGAGCTTGAGTCTCAAGCACTCAAAGACCACTGTCTCAAAGCTGGATACCCGAATGTCTTCTGGCTCATACAGGCTGCCACTTGCACTCATACTCAACAGATGTCACACCTTACCTGAACATGTTATGTGAGCTTGAGTGAGGTAAGTGTGTCAGATATATGAAGGAAGCAGAAGGGGGATTTGGGGTTAGGGAGCAGGTGGCAGATTTTAGGGTTAGAGAGTGGGAGGGGGAATTTAGGGGCAGGGAGCAAGAAGGGATTTTAGGCTTGAGAGAGTGGAGTTTTAGAGTCAGAGAATGAGGAATCAGGCTGGGAGTTTCAGGGTTAGAATTAGTGCTCTTGTAGAGCTATTCAGTTAAATAGAGTTACCTCTTTGGATGGCTAAATATTTAGGTAAGATCAAGGCAGAGGGAGTTAAAGCACTCACCTTTTCAAACAAGTGGCAGTGAGAAAGTGTGTCATAAGCTAATAACATGTGAATACTTGTAGTAGGTAATGTATTAAAGTTCAAAATGGAATGTGATTTGAATGCTGCAGTTCATTTCATACCTTTGTACCTGAACTTTAAATATACCTCCTCCATATGTTAAGCCATATTTGTTTTATACTTCTTCAAATTTGATGCTGAAGTCTGAAGACTATACCTAAATGGACTATGGCATTATTTTGTCAGAGGTTATTACATGTATTTTTTTTTTTCATTTTAATTTTTTTTATATAACAGATTACTTAAACATAAATGGCTGTTTGATATGAACACTCTTATGTTTTAACAGTCACTTACTCTTATTTAATATTTTGCTGTGTTTATTTTCAGATCCATAAGTTAAATTGTGCAGTTTATAAGCTATCAACCTTTAAGACGCTTCATTACTGTGACACCATGATACTTTCTGCATCCCATATTCATGCCATTATTAGTTCTGAAGTAATTTAATGACAGATTTCTTCTGATTGTAAGGGGAAGCCTATTCCATAACTTTGTAGGGAGTTTGTAATGCATCTCTTATACATTCTTCTGTTATTAATATTTAGTTCCAGTATGATGTTCCCCAGCTACGTATTAGGTGCCCCAGTGATGTGTTCAGTCAGACTTTCAAATGTAAGCAGATCAGACATTATGTTATAGATAAAGTGAAGATCATATCTTTGGAACAAACAAGAGACAGACACGGGCTTTCAAAAAGAATCCCAATATTCATGGTAAGGGCTGTGGTAAAAAGACCCATTTTCAATGATACACAGAACTTAAATTCAGAGACTTATTAGCCACAATGAGGAAATACCTCATTATCAGTTAATTTGCATGTCTTTGAACTGCTCTCAGCTACTACAAGTTCAGATCATCACTTTCCTGTGGTAGTTAATGCTGACGACTGATGCATTGTATGAGCACAGGCACCCCTTGTCATACACTCTCTCACATACAATATGCACATTCAAACACATAAACAGACTTACAGACCATATACCTCATACCTGTCTCTATGCTGTGAGAACATCATTGATGTGTCCTTTCTCCTGACCTGATAAATCATTCCCTGATAAATCACTAATGATTATACATCATTGATGTCTCCTTTCTCCTAACCTGATAAATCACTCCCTGATAAATCACTAATGATTATACAGCATTGATGTCTCCTTTCTCCTGACCTGATAAATCACTCCCTGATAAATCACTAATGATTATACATCATTGATGTCTCCTTTCTCCTGACCTGATAAATCACTCCCTGATAAATCACTAATGATTATAGTCAGTCATTAATCACAGACATTAGAGTTTCACACTTTATACCCTTCAGTAAATGCATGTGAGTGCAAATGCTGTTATCCTAGTGACTTTCAAAGATGATCCCTGTGCCTGTGTCCCAAAATTACTTTGCATTTATGTACATTTCAATGTGCTATGAGGTAGAAAGGTACACTTTATTTTCCCTTTGTAACTCACAAACTGCTGCAGGCATTGAATAAAGCCTGAGATCCTCAACATGTGTTAGAAAAAACACTGCAGCATTAACTTATCAGCTAGCACATTGTGTTAATCTATTTAGTTATCTATTTATTGAACTCCAAAACAAACATAAACTAGTTAAACAGAACAAAACAAACAACGGAACTTATGGAAATCCCTTAAATGCAAAAATAATTTTATTGATCTAAGTGCTTTCGTCATTGGTCTGTCTTGCTTCATCAGAGATAAAAAACATAGAACAACACAGCTCTTAAATATTCACAAAAAATCACATGATCAAATTCCTCATTAACAGCATGAAATAATTAAAACACAGATCATAAAGTAAATAACTCCTGTTTTTAAAAATCATACATCCTTTAAAAAAACATTATTTATAAAATGTATTAAAACAGTTGAAATAATTGCAACACTAGTTTAGCTTTTAATTTTAGCACACTACTTATAGAAATTGTTTCAATGAGACCTGGGCGGGGGGGGGGGGGTTCCCAGCATTACATCTTAATTGCCACCTTAGTTCTTTACATTCAAGGCAAAGATCTGTTGAGCCACCCCTAGGTCCCAAATTATCCTTGTCAATAGCTATAAATTTAAATTTATGGGTAGGAATTTTTTTTAATTTGTGTTCCCTTGTCACCCTTTTGGATATTGTATTGGTGTTGGTAGATCCTTTCCCTAGGTTTCTTTTCAGTTTTTCTAATGTAAAAACGTTCAAATTCTTGGCAATTGGCCATATAAACCACACTCGTACTATAACAGTAAAATTTGTGTGGGAGATTAATTACCCCCAATTCTGGTTAGAAACCTCAGTACCTTCCAAAATTAAACTGCATTGAGGGCATTGCCCACACTTTATCATTCGTACACTCGTTTCCCTGATGGTAGCCCTTTCTAAAAGAGATTTAAGAGACAAATCTTTCCTATAAACTATGGTGGAGGTTGGCCCTGTCTTCTCTACCAGATCTGGTTCAACCCTAAATATGTTCCAATTGGGATTGATGATCTCTTTAATACCTAAAAAATGTTGATTATAAGGTAAAATTCATGCCCTCTGGAAGTCACCATTGTCATGCTGGACCTCTAAAAAATAAAAAAAAATGAAAAAACTTTCATGGGATAAAAATTGATTATGAGGCAGGGTAGGTCTACCCACCCCCCACCAGAGAGTGGCCATGGGGCCCAAAATCAAAATGATTATGGTGACAGGTACAAGAAAAACTATTTTTGTGAACAAGTAAGAGGTATTCATGATGGAGATGGGGTACATAATGATCAAGTCCCTTTAGGAACCCCCCCCCTCTGAGCAGGTCAGCAAGATTGATGAACCAGAGGCTGGGGGGGGGGGCAAATGGCCTCAGAAAATGGCCTCAGAAACAAGATTTGGGAACCAAGAAAAGTCCCTGTCTGGGACAGTGAGACCCAGGGGGAGAGGCAGAGGGAGGAGGAGAGCTTGGTACTTCCATTTGAAGGTAGAGTAAACACTGTATTTGACACCAAGGATGATTTTAAAATTTTCAGTTTAAGTGGAAGTGAAGTCACTACCGAATGGGATGATTTTTTTGAAAAAGGACTCACCTTTGTCCCAGTTAGACAAGGAAGGATTGATAATATTTTGATACAACTAAAATTGTTAGATACATTAATTTAAGTATGTATTTTGACAATGTAACAAGAATGTTTTTTACCCTCTGTAGATGTCCAAGTACCTTCAACCCCCCCCCCCATTGCACCCACTGGTGAATATTTGTGAAAAAATTGTAAGAATGACATCAGAAACTTGCTCTCTGGGAGGGAAAGAATATGCCCTAACCTAGACAAGAGACAGGTACGTTTATAGAAGGATATCATTGGTATGAGACAGATAAGAATAATGAAGCCAGATAAAGGTGGGGTCATACCAAAAAGGTACCCTGTCTTTCACCACCCAAGAAAGTTATTTTCCTGTGCCCTGTTGAGCAGAGCCACAGAAGTGATCCCCAGGATGCATTTCCTATTTCCCATCCAATCATCCAGATTTTTCTTGAAGAGTGCTAATGAGGAGCTTTGTTTGATTTAGATAGGTAGTTTGTTCCAGAGTAAGAGAAGTCTCTGGGACAGGAATCTATCCCTCTAGCATGATCTGTTTATTGTGGTGACAAGGTTTAGGTCCCTAGAGCATGTAGCAAAGAGGGACTGGGATTTCTTTAAGTGGAGCATGTCCAACAGCTCTGGGTTTGACATAGTTTTGTATGTTAGGCAGAGATCACCTCTGAGTAGGCGATATACAACGGAGTAAAGCTGGAGTTTTTTTAAATGGTCTGCATAGGCCATATGTTTGAGGTCAGTAATCCTCCTTGTGAGGTATTTCTGCAGCCTTTCTAGTTGTTGTAGATGTCTTGTAAGGTACATACCAAAAGGGGCGATGTTCTCTATAATGGGTCTAATGAGTGACGAGTAGAGAGGAACAATGACCTCTTTTTTCCTGGATGAGAAACCTTTTGTGATGAGGTGTGCCACGTAGAAGGATTTCCTGACTACTATGGTGATGTGATGATCAATGGAGATACTACAGTCCACCTCTGTCCCAAAGTCTCTTATCATACTTTCAGTGTTAAGTAGACTACTGCCTATGTGGTAGTTCATGGGTAGAGAGTTTTTACCAAAGGGGATGACAATGCACTTTTTGGCATTGAGCTTGAGGCCATGGCTTTCACACCAGACATCTGTCTCAGTGAGGCCCTTTTGTAGGATGTCCACATCATTAGGAGTTTTGCTTATGGCTCCTAGTTTGCAGTCATCTGCACTTCATTAGCTAAAGACCTTCTCTGTTAGCCTGTACGTCAGAGAAGTAGATACCAAACAGGAGAGGACCCAAGACTGAACACTGTGGTACTCCACTTGTCACTGGTCTGAAGTCAGATTTGGAGTCTGCTACTTTCACAGTGTGGGTTCTTTCAGTGAGTCAGATGGCAACCCATCTTGTGACATAGGGATTTATACCTAGTTTAGTGAGTTTATCTATAATTCCAGAGTGGGGGATAGTGTCAAAAGCCTTGGCGAGATCTAGATAGGCTGTGTGGACACACCTTACCCTCATCTACGGCTTTGGTGACTGCTTCAAAGACGTCTATCAGGTTTAGGAGACATGATCTGCCTTTTACAAACCAGAACTGGGTGGGGTCCAGAGTTTGGAGATTACCACTGTCTTTGTTTATAAGTTCCATGATGATATGTTCCATGGCCTTGCAGACCAGGCTCATCAGGCTAATGGGGCTGTAGTTCCCTGGGTCTGTGTTGGCTCCCCCTTTGTGGAGTGGGATATCCATCACTGTGTGCCATTCAGTTGGCACAAAGCCTGAGGTGAGGCTATGACTGAACATGGTACTTAGGTGGGGTGCCAGTTCATTCTGTAGTTCATGTAGAATGTAGCCTGGGATGTTGTCAGGTCCTATGGATGGTATGTTCTTGGCTTTGGAGAATGTAGTTTTTACCTGTGCAGCTGTGATTACAGGAACTTTGCATTCTTCTGGGATAGAGATACATACATACATACATACATACATACATACATACAAATGTTTCAAACACGGGCATTAAGCCCTTCTAGCTTGCCAATATACCAAAACACTTGTTCCCATAATATATATTCAGGCTGTTCTTAAAAATATCTAAACTAGTACTCGCTTTAATGTAATTAGGTAGTCTGGTCCAAGCATCAGCTACTCTGTCAGAGAACCAATTAGTACACTTCTCATTCCTATAGAATCTTCTACATAGGTTATCTGACAATTCTCTAGTACTTTTTGATAACCCCAAATATTCCCAGAGACAGTTGTCCCTAAATGCCCTATATACCTGAATAAGATCTCCTCTTAAATGTCTGTAAGAGACACTGTACAAGTTCAGATATTTTAGCCTTTCATAATAACGTAGATATTCACATCCATGGATGGCCTTAGTATATTTCTGTTGTACTATTTCCAGTTTATTCATGCTTGTTTTCCTATAGAGTTTCCATATTGTTATTCCATACTCAAGTCTGGGTCTAGTGTAACTAACAAACAATTACTTCATTATGTTTGATTTCCAAGACTTTATACATTTTTATACAACCTATAGTTTTATAACTATCAATTGGTTGATATGATTAGAAAAACTCATAGCTGAATCTACCCATATACCCAGGTCCTTAAATGAGTCTACAGTTTCAATCACTGTGTGCTGTATTAAATATTCACCTTTCAGTTTATGTCTCCCAAATCTCATATGCTTAGTTTTTGATGTATTTATCAACATATCATTCTCCTGTG
Organism: Protopterus annectens; assembly: GCF_019279795.1. Lineage (NCBI taxonomy): Eukaryota > Metazoa > Chordata > Ceratodontiformes > Protopteridae > Protopterus > Protopterus annectens. Next base: position 1,691,992,178 of record NC_056726.1, read on the forward strand.
CCCAAATGGTCAATTTAGTCAAATTATATTGCAGACATGCTTTATCTGTAACACTTGTAATCAGTTTACTCAATTTCAGGTAATCAGCATATAGACTGTAGAACACCTCAGATGAAAAAGTAAGGTCTGAAAGATACAATCTAAACAAGTAAGGGCCTAGTACAGAGCCCTGTGGGACACCTTGACTGTAACCAAAGATTTCACCTGTTCAGCTGGTGTGTGATACTTGCCATGTCCTATTTGTAAGCCATGCAGCTATCCATTATCAACAGTACATCAATACCTAATTGTACTAATTTATTGATCAGTGTTTTGTTCATGACCCTGTCAAATGTTGAAGTTAAATCTATATAAATCACATCACAGCACAAGTTTTCATTCATAGCTGTTATTACATTGTTATAGAACATCATGTTACAGGTGGTAATAGATCTATTTTCAACATATGCATGCTGATATATGGTTTCAAGTTCCAACCTATCCAGTTATGACAATAATTTATCCATTATTACCTTCTCCATTATTTTTCTACAACATGAACGTAGACTTAAGGGTCTATATGATTCCTTGTTTGTCCTACTCTCCTTTCCCTTAAAGATAGGTTTAATAAGTGCATGTCTCCAATCTTGAGGAATCTTCCCATATTTATATGACCTAGTGAATAATAGATGTAACAGCAGTGTTAGTTCTTGCTTAAGTGTTCTCAGGTCATTGTTACGTATTCCATCTCCTCCCTGTGCTTTGTTTGGATCCAGTTTAGACAGTTATTTTTCAATATAATCTAATTTGATTCCAGTATCTGGGGTTACCTGGATGTCACTAGGACAACGTACCACCCCTTTTTTGGAGCCAAACTGTTTTGCATAAGATTTTGTAAATATATCTATAATCTGTTATGTCTGAGAATAAATTTTAGAATATGCACACAGTTTATCAATTTGTATATCTTTACTCCTTTCACATTTTATGTATCTATAAAAAGGTTTCCTATTATGCTTAATATCTTTATATACATTTTCTTCAAATTTTTCTTGATCTTGTCTAACACTATGCTTAATCTGTTTGTCCAGCTCATTTATTTCAGTTTTCAAAGTTGTAGTTCCACGTCTATTCCATTTCTTATATTTTTTGTCTCTCACCATAATCAGGTATCTTGTTCTTATGGAAATATACCCCCTAATGGTGTGTGCCTAGATCCTGATGTTAAACATTTTTTTTTTACTTTTTGCACACAAACAATTTCTCTTTCAAAACTTTCCACATTCCATCTGTAGTTTTTCCACTGAACACCTCACTCCAATTAGTTTTATATAGTAACTGTTTTGCTTCCCTACAATCTATAATTAACCTCTGTGCATTGGCTTAGATTTCAGTTTGGCAGAATTATCTAGCAACAAATTAACCATTATAACCCCATGATCACTGCACATGGTGGTAAAACTTTACTTGAAGTTACAGTAATTTATTTGGGAACACAAACAATATCTAGTATATTCCGTCCCCTGGTAGGTTTTTTTTTTTTTACAATCTGAAGCATTTGTTGTTCCTGAATATACTCTGTGAATAATTTATTTACTAACATTGTTGAATCAATATTATTCCAGTTTGTTTCTGGTAAATTTAAGTCCCCAGCTAATATTATTCTTCCCTGCTGTGTTTCATGTAAGAAATATATAAATTCCTCTAGGTCATCTACACTTGACTTTGGTGGTCTCTATACTCCAACAATTGTTATATGTTCCAGGGCTGTCTTTATTGTCACAGTTACACAGTCTATAGTATTGGTGTTATCATTAAACATGTAATAATCACAGGTCTCATAGCTATCTTTAATCCCTATCATAACACCTCCACCTGATTTTTTGTTAGAATGTCTGTTACAGTAAAAATATTTATACCCTGACAGAACTGGTTTCCAGTCAATGTTCTTTAACCATGTTTCACAAACTATAACAACATCACTCTTGTGGGAACGTAGTACATTTTCTAATAAAAAAAAATATTATTAATGCTCCGAGCATTGACAACCATCAGAGATGCATCAAATGTTGCTCTCTGTGAACTGTTACATTTTTGACCTGGCAAAATCCCTAGCTAGTGTTTGTGAAATATTGCAAAATATCTGCTGCAAAAATTATCTTCCCTGATCTAGACAAATGCACACCATCCTGTCTGAACTGAGACGGGCCCTTTAGGGGGTGAGAAGGGGGTAAAGTTAGCACTAAACTATCTGTAAGGATGTTGGCAATATCAGTTGGTTCTGTATATTTAGTGCCATTGTGCTGTAACGCAGAGCAGATCTGAGTGTTGCCATTGAAATTCTTGACCTAGCTATAGAATGCTTTGTGGTTGTCTTTAGAATCAGTGGCAGTTTTAGTTGTGATTTATTTTCAGTTATCCTGCATGATGAAGGGTTGGAGTTATTTTATGGATTTTTGTTGCCAACTCTGGGTTTGAGTATGATAAAGTCCTTATGATTAGAGCTCTTATGGAAGCTATTCTTGAAAAAATTTTTTTAATTTTTGAAAATCATCTCTTTTGGAAAAAGAAGGAGACGGCCATGGGAGCTGCGTGTGCTCCAGTATTTCCTAACATAGTACTGGTACAATAGGAGACCTTGGCAGTGTTAAAATCTGAATTTGGAAATAGTTGGTCCCTATATAGTCATTTTCTTGATGACATTATTATCTTTTAGACCGACAGTAAGGAAAGACTGGATCGGTTCTTTCTTTACTTAAACACCAGTACCAATTTTTTGAAGTTTATAATGGATATGCAGGAAGAGATGGTACACTGCTTGGATGCTACTACCATTAAGGACAAGGTTCATAGGAGATTTGAATCCTTTATTTATCATAAGCCAACATACTCTAATTCTTTACTCCATTTTGATAGTTGCCACCCCTTCATCAAAAAAGATCACTGATCAAGGGACAATTGGTGAGACTGGCTTGAATGGTTAGTGATGACAACATATTTTTAAGTGAATGCCTTACATTGTGGAGGATGCTAGAAAAAAAGAGGCCATCCTGGCCATTTTCTCAGGAATATATTTAATGAAGTCAAGATGAAGAGAGATGGTGGACATTTTGTTTCCCTGTTGGAGAGTTTAGGTGGAGATTTGATGTTAAGGAATGGCAATTTAGAGACAATGGAAACTTCCAGAGGTCATTCATTTTGCCTTATAATCTGCATTCTTTAGGCATAAAAGAGGTCATCAGTCACAACTGGAACATATTTAGGGTTGAACCAGATCTGGTAGAAAAGACAGGGCCATCCCCCACCATAGTTTATAAGAAAGATTTGTCTCTTAAATCTCTTTTGAAAAAGGTTACCATCAGGGAAAAGAGTAGGGGAAAGGTAAATGTTGGCAATGCCCTCAATGCAGTTTAATTTTAGAAGGTACTGAGGTTTCTAAGCAGCACTGAGGGATAATAAAGCTTGCCCTAAAATGTTACTGTTATAGTATGGGGGTGGTTTATATGGCCAAGTGCCAAGAATGTGAAAGCTTTTACATTGGAAAAACTAAAAAGAAACTTAGGGGAAGGATCTACCAACATCAATATGATAGCCAAAAGGGTGAAAAGAGAAATGCTTTAGCAAAACAGACTAAAAAATTCCTACCCAAAAATATACACTTATAGCTATTGATATAGTTAATTTGAGGCCTGGGGGTGGCCCAACAGATCTTTACTTTGAATATAAAGAACTAAGGTGGCAATTAAGATATAATGTTGGGAACCCTCCCCGGGCCTCAATGAAATGATTTCTATAAGTAGTGCGCTAAAATTAAAAACTGAACTAGTGTTGTAATTATTTCAACTGTTTTAATACATTTTATAAATAATGTTTTTTTAAAAGGATATATGATTTTTAAAAACAGGGTTTATTTACTTTATGATCTGTGTTTTAATTTGTCATAGTGTTAATGAGGAATTTGTTCATGTGATGTTTTGTGACTATTTAAGAGCCGTGTTGTTCTATAGCTTTTATCTTTGATGAAGTCAGACAGACCACTGATGAAAGTGCTTAGATTAAAAGCTGTGTCCCCTTTCTCTAGGCTACAATGTAGAATGCTGCCACCAGCCAGATATTCTAAGACTCTTACAAAGGGTAATCAATTATATTGTGTCAAATTGATACTGCTATAAATGGTAGAGTGTAGAGTGTGACTGATGCAGTAAGGCTTTTCGGAGTGGCCACAGTGTCACTAAAATGAGCACAAGTGCATCCAAGATGTTAAAAGTATTCTCTAAAAGACCAGCCACAGTAGAAAGGTATAAAATATTTAATAATAGATAATAAAATTGAAAAACAGGAGAATATTTAATATTTAGTTACAATAAATATCAGAGTTTTCAATCAAGGAAATATAAAAATAACACAGTTGTATAGAATCATACAGATGTAGAAAAAGAAATAATAGTAAACTAATCTCACTGTACTTTTCCTAACTGAACTAAAAGTAGCTGTCCTTAGTTAACTCACTTAGTATTGTGAGGCAAGATGTACTGCTGAGATGCTCATTTCCACAAGGCAAGCTGAGATACTACACACTGCCAGAATTAACGAACTAGAACTGTGATTACTGATATAGATCTTGTACATCCAATTACAAAGAAAAACAAAAACAAACAACAAACTGCTGCTGGCAGACTTCCTTCCTTTAGCTGGTTATAGAATGACATCACATCTAGTCACCTGACTCTGGCACAATTCACCTTCAGAACTCTGTTAAGATTCTGTTGTAACATTTTTAACATAAGCAACTTTTACAAATACATTTTTCATACAAACATTTGTTTAAATCATTATGAAAGTCAAATGACATAAGATTATTTACAAAACATCAACCAGCCATGCTGGCATAGGCCACACATGCACTATCTTACTTCTCCTCGTGCAGCTGGCAATACCTCACAATGTTGCAATGAGTCACAGCACATCTTCTGTATTTTAATGGATTTGCATACGCATTTTCACTAAATGTGAGTTTCAAAGGAAGAGAGGTTTACTGTTTCTCATTATGTTTTCAATGTGAGAATGTTTTGTTTTGTTTAGAAAACATATGTTCTATGCAGTAATAGTTCTGATTTTTGTATGAATTGTGAGTTGCTGATCAAAATCTAGCTGTAGAATCTACATTATCTTTAATTGTTTTGCTTTACTCATTGCAATAAAGAATGAATTAACTAATTAATAGTCTAAACACTTTGCATTTTTGTCATATATTTTACAGTTACTTCTTTACAGCCTTGATCAACTGTGAAGAAGTGACATTTATCAGTTCATATAGTTTGTATTATTTGGAGTAATCATTAAAATGATCTGATCTTCATCATAAATTATGCAGTTGCTATTACTTAATACTGTGATAGTCTTGTCTAGAAGAGCAGATTGCAAAGGATTTATGCATGTAGTTAAAACTTGTTACTTTTTCTAGTGGTAAGTGCAGAGGACTTAAGTGCTGACTTGTTAATGAGCTGCTTCCTGTGCCAAAGGTGCATGGTTTGAATCTCTCCACCTTTGTATCTATTGTGTGACCTTGACCAAGTTACTTTACCAGACAGCACATTAGGTCAGTTAGGAATTTAGGCTAGGCTCCTTAATGGTCACCTGGAGTGCTTGCCTTGTAACTATGAACCTATGGTTGTTGTTTTTTTCAGCATTTCTCAAATACTTAATTGATCTAGCTCAGGAAATGTTATGTCACTATCATCAGCACCCTACGTTTTAATGCAATATAAGCAAATTATTCTTCAGATGCAGCAGACAGTGCATTTATAGATGGAGCACTGAAATGCAAAGTCATTTGTCAAAAGCATCATCTGCATTTGTTAATGTAGAATTAGTCAGATGACTTACACTTTTGCAGAGTTTGTACATATTGACTTAGCATATCTTTTCAGGTGGCTAATATTTCTTATACTATATATATATATATATATATATATATATATATATATGGGTCTACCTGACTTGGTCGACATTTCATTTGATTGACAGTTCATTTGGTCGACATTTCATTTGATCGACAAGCATTTGCCCCCTTCCCCAATGTTGTGCAACCCTGGAGTTGATATATATAGTTAGGGGGGTGTGGGGGGCCCCCCACTTAAAATGCTTGTCGATCAAATGAACTGTCGACCAAATGAATATTCGACCATATGAAATGTCGACCAAGTGAGGTAGATCCATATATATATATATATATATATATATATATATATATATATATATATATATATATATATATATATATATATTTATATAGGGTCATGGGATCATAGGAGGTTACTAGGCTATTGGCTCTGAGGCCCTTATAAGCCTAGCCAAGAGTTTAGCCCATGTTTAGACAAGTCAGCACCTGATGCCCCTATCCAGCAGGGACACAGGTGGAATCCTAGGGGTGCATTTTCTGTTTCTCATCCAGTTATCCCGGTTGCGGTAAAAAAGGGTAAAGAGGTACTCTGCTTGTCGTGGAAAGGGAGTCTGTTTCAAAGATGGGGTAGTCTCTAGGACACAAATCAGTCCCGCCAGTAAGTCTTGTTGATGTCACAGACCAGGATGAGGCCGGCCATGTGAGTTACTCGAGTGGAGCTTGACTTGCAGATATGCAGCAGTCCCATCAAGGTGGGGTCTGTGATCACCTTGTATGCCAGACAGAGCTCACCTCTGAGGAGTCTGTATGAGACTGAGTAGAGGGATAGGGCTTTTAGCCTATCTGTGTGTGGTAGATGTTTGAGGGCCTGAATTCTCCTGCTGAGGAACCTCTGTGGTCTCTCCTGCTGCTGCATGTACTTTGCAAGATAAATACTGAAAGGGGAGTTGTACTCTATAATGGGCATTATAAGGGAACAATACAGGAATGTTCTGACCTCCTTGTCCCTGGTTAAGATACCCTTACTTATGAGGTGGGCCATGTAGAAGGCTTTCCGTACAACAGAAGTGACATGGTGGTCAAAATTCCGTTTGTTATCAACCTGGGCACCCAGGCTGGTAACCCCCAGGTTGTTATCAACCTGGGTGTCCAAATCCCTCACGATTGATTGCATGCTTAAGACATTGTTATTAATGTGATAATTTGAGGGGATGTCATTCTCCCCAAAGGGGATTATGATGCATTTTCTGGTATTCAGCTTGAGGCGATGTTTCTGGCACCAGTCATTTGTCTGAGTGAGACCCCTCTTGGAGGATGTCCACATTACTAGGGGAATTGATGACAGCACCCAGCTTGCAGTCATCTGCAAACTTGGTCAATCATAGCTCACTGGTTTAGGCCTGCAGCTCAGAAAAGTATATCCTATGTAACAGAGGCCCAAGGACCAAACTCTGGGGTATGCCGCTTGTTACGAGTCTACTGCTTGAGGTGGCTTCCCCTGTTTTGACTAGATAGGTTATATCAGTGAGTTAGTTTGCTACCCATCTGGTAACATATGGATTGATGGGTCTACTTTATTTCGTTGAATCTCATTTCATTGAATTTCATTTCACCCCGACCCCATTGCTGAAAACACAAATAACTGAAAGCTCATTTCACTGAATCTCATTTCACTGAACTGCAGTTAGTATATATAGCACTGTGTAGAGTACCGTATGGCAAGTAAAAGGTATATGCCCTTTTCCTCAGTGTAGTGCAATCCTAGAGTTAGTATATATAGTTAGGGGGTGGGGCTCAGCCCCAACATTGTAGGGTGTGGTGGGCATAGCCACCCACTTATTTTGAGTACATATTGTATTCCAGAGACACTGTGCTGGTGGTGCTGTGGTAGCGTTGTCGCCTCACAGTTAGACGTTGCCCGTTCGATTCTCAGATAGAGCGTCTTCTGCATGGCGACATACGTGAATGGGCATTCCTTCGTTGAAGGTTGTGCATTAGGCCCGGTAAGCCAGCACGTAAAAATCTACTACCAATTATTAGCGGACCGGAGTTCCGCTGTGGCGACCCCTAACCGGGAAAAGCCGAAAGACACAAACAAACAATTGTATTCCAGAGACAGTTAGTCATTGGTGTTGTAACTATGCATGTCTGTTGTTCAAAATGCATTGTTTTGAACTTTTTGGTAGAATACAATATAAAACAAACAAGGTGGGGGGCTACGCCCACCACAGACCCCGATGTGGGGGGTTGTGCCCCCCACACCCCCTTAACTATATATACTAACTCCAGCATTGCACTACAGTGGGGAAAAGGGCATATACCTTTTACTTGCCTTACAGTACTCTACACAGTGCAGTTCAGTGAAATGAGATTCAGTGAAATGAGGTTTCAGTAATTTAAATTTTCAGTAATGTGGTCCGGGTGAAATGAAATTCAGTGAAATGTGATTCAACGAAACAAAGTAGATCCGGATTGATGCATAGTTGAGAAAGGTTATCTATTATGCCTGAGTGAAGGGTAGTATCAAAGGCTTTGGCCAGGTCACGGTAGGCGGTGTGCACAACATGATACTGTACTCATTGCAAGCATTGTTAACCCTGGAAAATGCTGACATCTGTGCAGTCACAGAAACCTGGTTCAAAGCTGTGGAGAGCACCCCAGCCTTACCTGGTTACTCATCCTGTCATATATTCAGACTCCAAACTGTAGGCAGTAAAGCCAAAGGAGGTGGAGTTTCAATATACATTAAAGACATACACGCCTCCAGGCTGGTCAAAGAATATGATGCACAGGAGGCACTCGAGATGCAGTTAACCATTGGCAAGACACCTATTCAAATTATAGCTAGCTACCGGCCCCCAAATCTGACTTAAGATGCCCAATCTGCCTATTTGGACCTGTTCAAATCTATCACAATTCATCCCTTTACCCTGATCCTGGGTGACTTTAATACTACTCAGGCGAGAACACATATGTTCAGAGATTCCTTGATTTTGTCAATGCAAATGCCTTGGAACAGCTAGTTGATACCCCCAAAAGAGGTGATAATATATTTAACTTGGTATTAACCAACATGAGCAACCACTGCAGCATCCCTGTAGTATCATCCTTCCTGGTAAGAGCCGACTATAAAATGGTCATTTTCAAAGTCACCATCTCCCTCCAACCCCCTCTAGCTAGGATCAGACATAGAAACTTCTCCAAAGCTGATTACAGCTTCCTGAGGGATGGTATAAACAGCTTCACAGCCCCCTCCCCCTCTGTAGGAAAAGGCACCAATATCCAAAACTACACCAAAGCACTATACGAGCATTTATATAGATGCATGGAATCAGGAATACCCAACAGGACTAAATTATCATCCACAAGGAAGAGTTAACCTGTCTGGTGGACATCTGCAATAAATAAACTCTATAACAAAAGGAAAAAATTGCTGTCCAAGACCATGAAGGAGCAGGTGCCCAATTGGAAGCAATGTCTCCTTAGGCTGAAAAAAGAGTACTAGTGAAATCCTCCAAAGCAAACTTTGAGTCCAAATTGGCCACATCTACAAGAGACAATCATAAGGCCTTCTTTACATTTGTCTGCAACCTCAAAAGAAGCACCCAGATCTGTTCAGAACTGTTGGTCAAGGATACCACATATGCACATGCAGTAGATACAGCAAACTTACTGGCTGACAGATTCAGCAAACACCTCACTCCTCTTTTCCCCCATTAGTAAATCAGGACATCCCCAGTACCTGCCCCTTTCCCCTTATATCTAGGGAACAGGTCCTCACTGCTCTCTCAAAGGCAAAAAATACAGCCTCCATGGGACCTGATAACATCCCAGGCTGCATCCTATGTGAACTCAGGCAGGAGCTTGCAGGACCATTAGATGCCCTATTCAACCAAAGCCTGAGTACCAGCTTCATCCCAGCTGAGTGGCAGACAGCCACTGTCATCCCTTTGCACAAAGGTGGAGCGTCCACTGATCCGAGAAATTATAGACTCATCAGCTTAACTAGCCTGATCTGCAGGGCCATGGAAAGGATTATCATGGACCTCATTAAGAAGGACATTTGCAACCTCCAAACACTCAATCTCACACAGTTTGGCTTTGTCAAGGGGAGGTCATGTCTGTTAAATCTGGTTGAGTTTTTTGAGTTAGCCACCAAAGCCATGGATGAGGGGAAGACAGTATTATAAATACTCTTCTGTTTAGACTGTGCTATACATGGCTGAGTCTTATTATGTGATGCTAGTAAAACGTATACAGTTTCATGTAATCCAGCCAAAGCTAGTAATAAAATACATGCAATGTATTTCTTCAGATGGGGGGTATCTATGGATGAAAGTAGTTTATGCTCTTATCATCAACAGTCTTCAATCTGGCTTTGCAAAACTAGTGTGCATGTCTGCTTGTGTTTAAGTTGGAAAACTTTACTATGGCTACTGTGTGTTTGTATGAAAAATATATGATCTTTGTTACTTTGGACAATATTATTGTTTTTAATTTTTGGTAAAGACTTCTGAGAAGGATGCAGTCAACAATGTAACTATAATTGCTAGGTTTGGGGATGTTTGTGGTTAAAAATGCCTGACCGTGTGTAGTTGCTAAAGTTAAAAAAGTAATTAGTCTTTTTTATCAGGACCAGTGTTTATTTGAGGAAAACAAATTGAAATATAGTTCTGCGACTGTTTTTATCACAATCAGACATATAATGTATACACAGTCAAGAAAGAGCCCATAATTGAATAGTACAGATATTTGGTGGATTATAATGACACCATATTGGATGGAGTTTTATGGTTGAACTGTTCTGAAACAGGTACTTTTTGTCATTATTGGTTAACACATTTTTTCATCCCTTACTCAAAGAAAGCCTTTTCCACTACTGAGAACTAGATGCACCAAAACCACCTCTCACTCAACTCCAATAAGTCTAAAATACTAATTTTCCTCCCCTCCAAAGTAACCACCTTAGACAAAAACACTTTCAATGTCATAAGCCAAAGTAACACTGCCATTGAAAGTGGTCCCCTCCACAAAACTCCTTGGCATTATCATAGATGAAAACCTCAAGTTTGATCTTCACATACAACAAAACATAAAGAAAACTCACCAAAAGCTAGGTATGCTTTATAGGAATAATCTCTTTCTTTCCAACTCCACTAGGCATACCCTTGCAATCACCTACCTCCTACCTTCCCTTCTATACGGAGCCCCTCTTCTAACCAACTTGTCTGCTACCAACACCTCTAAACTCAAAGCCTGCTATAATAAAATCTCTAAATTTGTCACCAAATCTAGAACATCAACTCACCACTGTCTCAGCCTACAATCTCTGAACTGGTTAGAACTCCCTAACCACCTTGACTATCTGCAGCGAAGTACCGCTCACAAACTAATATTCTCCCCTGATAATTGCCCAGCCTTAAAGAACATCCTTCCTCCATACATCCCAAACAGATCTCTGAGATTGGGACACCAAAACCTAATCGCCATTCACAAGCCCAAACGTCCCGCTAGCCAGCTTTTACTCTCCTTCTCTCTTGGTAAAAAATGGAACTCTCTGCCTCCTTCTCTTAGAACTATATATAATGCTGAATCCTTCAAAACCCAACGTCTGCATCACCTATCTACCAAATGGAAATGCTCCTGCTTTCACCCCACTTAAACTCCAAGAATCCCCACTAGCTTTCCAACTCTACTATACTCTCTTCTTATTCTTACAGCTTAATAAACCTGTATGAACCAGAACTAGCAGATTTTACTTGACTCCAAGCTTGAATATTTTGTTTCAAAAAAAAAAAAAATGTTTTTAATCTATACCTTTCTATATATTTTTTTTCTTTTTCCCTGTTGTTAAACTGCCTCCCAATGTATATAATCTCTTTACAATTTGGAATGTATTAATCCCACTCTTGTATTTCCTGTGTGATCTTTATTTTGTATTTTGCATCATTTGTATTGTATTACTTATGGAGCTTTTCTCCCCGGGCCTCCACTGAAAACGGGCACTTCGTGGCCCAGTGGACTTCCCCGGTAATCAAACTGAAAATAAAATAAATAAATAAAAAAGGTTCAAAACTTCAAATTTAAACAAGCTGTTAACAAAAGTTACCGTATGTCTAATTTTTTACAATTATATAAACTGCAGATGTTTTTGTTTTATTTTTGAAGACTGCAAAATTATTGTTCTTAAAATGTTTTGTAATAATATGGAGCTTTTCTCCTGGGACTCCACTGAAAGTGGGCTTCTTCCAAGTCAGACATTCCTGGTAGTTCAATGTCAATAAATAAATATTAAAATAAAAATATAAATTATTACAATCAGGAATATGAATACAAAAGAACACAGGTATGTATTTGTGGTCCTAAAATGTTTGTGAGGACTCATGGTTTGAAAACAGCCTGTGGCAGAAGATACATTTAATCCACCACTGTGTACAGAACTCTTCCAGTGAAGTTTCCTCATGTTGCAGGGACAGTCAGAACTCTGGTGTGAGACATCATCATGGGTGTCCTTATCTAAGTAAGTGTTACCTTGGCAGTTTTCCCACCCTGTGTCTCCCTGACCATGTGAAGTGATAATTATATTCTGACCATGGCACTATGTGCATTTTAATCTTGTTTAATATGTCTGATGCCACAGAAATTCATATTTTGTAATATTTCATTGAAGACTTTTCAAACCACTGTCACCATTATGAATATATATTTACATTTACCATGTCGTTATACACTTTTCCTGTCTGTGTACGACACGTTTTATAATGTTTTACTTCTGCTTTTATGTTGCATACATGTTTACAACTGTGTTACACAAATGCTGTTTTAGCTATGATTTCATTTATTAATGATAATTAATGATAATCCATGATAATACTTTCTCTGTTGTTTGCTGATATTAGTTGTGCATGTATACACATAAAAGCATACCAGTGTTTTGTTCAGCACATTGTTCTGATTATTGTCAATGACTCTGTTGCACAAAACACATGCATTTCTGAGTCTCATATTTGTGTTTCTGCATTTCAGACACCCAGTTACCTATGACATCACATGCATGTAAGATCCATATGTGTTTCTGTACCTTTCCAGACATGCATTTTATCCTGCTAATCCTAGATTGTGCTTTCATTATGAATAAATATTTGAAGTGATTCAGTTTTTCAGTTTTCAGTTCTTGTTGATATACTAAAACGTTTTTTTATGAGGAACCTAAGTGTTATGATTTTTCTACCCTATACTGGCAATTTATATAAGTGGAATTTTTTGATTTTTGTCTAGATTATATTTTGTTTCAACAGTTGAACTTTGTCTTCTATTCCTACACTACTGTTTACATCTATGTGTGTGCCTTCAAATGTTGATCAGGTATGTTAGCTACAGTTAGGTCTTCTCTTGTAATATAAGTCATGGCATTCATGTCCAGGATGCTGTGTATGGCCCTTATCACAGCTCTACCAAATAAAGGACAATTGCATGATGTCTGCACATTTTCATATTATCCTTGTCCACATTGTACTATTTGCATTTTGACATCATTCAAGCACACCATGCTATTTAGGTATCATGTCATTTCTGTAGCTGTATCATGCATTCTGCACCCCTACGTATGTGCTGTGCTGTGCTGTGCTACCCCCCCATGCACACAACACCCAACATCCTGCACACAGCATGCTGCTATATACATACATTCTGCAGTAGATATATATAATGACTATTCCTGACCCTTATTTGTGCTACACTGACAATTGCCACATGCTGGTCATGCATACACAAGTATGTCTGCAGTAGGTGATACTTTCTTCCCTTTCTAATAGTTATAGACTTCCCAGTAAACATTCACATATATCCTATGCTAGTGTTACTGATGTTATATTTATTCTGCATCATGAGATAATTTAAATACTTGTAAGGGATGTATGATTTTCTCCATGGACAGCCTTCAGATGGATTACTGAGACTGTTACATGTGGTGCTGATATGTTGACACCAATGGGTACACATTTATTTATTTATTTATTTATTTGCAGTTGGTTTACCAGGATAGTCCATTTGGGCCAAAAAGAACCCGTTTTCAATGGAGTCCTGGGGAGAAAAGCTCCAGACAATATAGATTACAGTAGGTATTACACATAGTTATACATTGTTAAAATCACAGTAGGCAAATACAAATGCAATGCACAACAAATACAATTAAATGTAAGTGTTAAAAAAATGATAGCAGATTATAAGGGATTATGCATAAATTCAAAACGCTACTAAAGTCATTTCATAAAGAGAGCTCAACATATGAGAGTATAGAGTATTCTTACATATTTAGTAGTAATAAACAGGGAAGTGGGAGTTATGGATAATGAGAAAGAGAAATCCACGGTGTAAGCAGGACTTAGAGCAAATGGGTATATTTGGTGTAGTTAAGTAGGATGGGAGCAAGAGCATTCCCACTGGGAAAGTAGATGTGAATGTAGAGATTTTTTTAACATAAAATGGTTAGAGGTAGTACAGATAGATGAAGGTAGAGAGTTCCAGAGGCGAGCTAACCCATGTGAGAGAAGATATTTGCCAGGAGGACGGGTTGGTTTGTACACTTCTAATAGATTTTGGTTGTTGGACCTTAATATTCTATCAGGTATGTGCATTTTAAATACAGAAGAGAAGGAGGGACCGAGGGAGGGTTGAAAATGAGTTTATGAGCAAGGGATAGTTGTGTATAGGAGAGCTGATGGGGTAGTTCTAGCCATTTTAGTTGTTGGAGAGAGGAGCAATGGTGGGTGTAAGACTTTTGGTTGGTAGCAAACTTGGCGATTTTATTGTAGCAGGAGGAAAGTTGTTTTTTCAGGGAGGTTTGTAGATTAGTTAGTAATGGAGCTCCATATAGAAGGGAGGGAATAAGAAAGGAAGTAGAGAGAGTGATTTTTGTGGCAGTTGTAAGGTATTTTTTTTGTCGATAGAGCATCCCTAGTTTTTGATGTTTTTTTTTAATATTTAGTTGTAGATGGGAGTTGAATTTTAGTTGGTTATCAATTTGGACTCCAAGTAATTTGGTCTCTGTCACTAGTTCCAGAGGAGTGTTATTCTCACTAGAAATAGAGAAAGAGTTTGTATTGACAGAGTTGAGTTTAGAAGGGGTGAATATCATTAATTTGGTTTTAGTGGGGTTGAGTGCTAGGTGATTTGTTTTCATCCATAGTTCAATGGTAGAAAAAGCATCCTGAGTTAGCTTTATGAGCACAGGGATAGTTGAGGCACTGCAGATAATGGTCGAATCATCTGCATATTGGATGATATTGAAAAGAGGGATAGCTTTGTGGAAATCATTTATAAATATATTGAAAAGGAGGGGACCTAATATGGAGCCTTGGGGGACACCAGCTGGGGTGTTAAGAAATGAGGAGGTTACCTTTTTCCATTTGACTGCTTGATGTCTATTAGATAGGTAGCTAGAGAACCAGTTCAAAGTAGAAGAAGACAAGTTAAGTTTGGAGAGTTTAGTTAGAAGCAGACTATGTGATATAGTATCAAAGGCTTTGGAGAGGTCAAGTAGAAGGGTAGAGACAATTTGGCCAGAGTCTCGGGCGCTATTTACAGTTTCTAGAAAGGAGAGGAGAGCTGTCATAGTGCTGTGATGTGGTCTGAAATCCATGTTGTGTAAGAGAAAGTAGGTTGTTATCTATGAGATATGGTAGGAGTTGATGTTGGATGCACCTTTCCAAGAGTTTCAACTCAAGTTTCAAGCACATCACCTGCTTATCTGTGTACATGTAAATTGCTGTTGTAGCATGACTCAAAAGTTCTGGGCCAGACTTTGCCATGCTGCCTGAGCAAGCATGTGCAGCCGCCAGCTTCCATCACTGATGCCTGGATATTCTAACACGTGTTTTTCTGATCACCTTGTAAACACTTTCATAGCTCCACTTCATACATCCGGGTTTCTTGGTGTAGATCAACCACACCTAGGGCTGTCAGGCTATTGTGCTTGGATGTAATCTTATTGTGTAAAACTGTACATATGACAACCATTAGTACAACTTTTAGAGGGTGCATTGCAGTGTACCCCAAATATTTCCCCAACATCTGAATCATGATTTTAACACTCCAAATAATCACTCAGTGGTGTTTTTTTGTTGCAGTGTGTGCCTTACTGAATGATCCTCCAGCAGGTATAGATGAGGTTGTGAATGGTATCATGAACTGGAATTCATATGAATAATGACAATCACCTGATGGAATAAGTGGACAGAACATTAGATGGGTTGCTTCACACTACCATGTCATGAGACAAACATATTGATCATGTACACAGACTTAACAAATAGTAGTTTATCAGGGATGCAATCTACTTTCCAACACTTTCTCTTCATAGTGCTGCATCATTTACACTGTTAGGCAGTCTTGCCATCAGGTTAATAATGATGCTATCTGCTATGCACACTACCTGACAACTGAGGGATGGCCATGACTTTCTGTTAATGTAACACTCTGCACTGTCAATTGAAGGAGTTTTGATTGGAATGTGGGTGCACTCAATTGCACAAAGAACATGGGAAGATGACAATATCAGAGAACCATTCACTGGCAGTCTGGCACTCCCTTGGCATTGTTGGGAAGCACATGAGCTCACCTGTTTTGCTGCACATAACTGCCAGGAGCTATTGTTCTATGTGATTAGTAGCTGTTTGAGGCACCCCTACACTGCTAGGGTGGCCCAGAGGCCAGTATACCCCTACTCAGGGACATTTTTGTTTCTACTGGAGCTAGATTAGTGTGCAGGCTGCATGAAGATGTAGGGTGCACACATCCCACATACAGCCTGCACCAACTCTCTATCTCATCTGTATATCAATTATTTCCTGGTCAGAGACATAGTGCATGCTGGCTGTCTGTGGATAGGATGTATTTGCAGACTGTCCTCAAATACAACCTGTAAAACCACAGCCTCCTGGAGTGCATTGACAGAATCTTCCATTTTTCTGAACTTTGCTGGCAAATTGTCAGGAACATAGTAAAATTTAGTACACATTTTGCAATAGTAGTATGTAATGATAATAGTATGTAGTAGTAATATGCAAAGTGATTTCCCCCAACTGCTTACTGTAAAGTATTTGCATACTATGATGTAACATTTTATTGCCATTGGATGCACCAACTGTGGTTTGAAATCTGGCACAAGTGCAAAGGGGCTGCAGTTATTCTACTCCTCAGTCATTAGCATATGGGCTTGACTTATTTTTGTTTCTCAAAATCACAACTACCCCTAGATCACCAAAGTCTTCATTCAATGCACTGTACTGTGTGCAACAATATTTTGAAATCTGACCCCTTGTATCTTGGAAAAAGGAGTATCCTTTATGGACCCATAATGTAGCCCATCTGTGAGACATAGTGCTCCAGAATTCCAACACACTTAACCCATAATATTTTCTATTTTTTTCCATGGGATGAAACTAAGAAGGTTATGCTGTAATTCCCTAGGACTTTCCTGGATCCACACATGTGATTTTAACCATAGAGATGTTCTTCCCTCATTTCTGAAGATTTTTTATCTGGTATGCAATACTGCAGAAAATATAAACATATAAAATAACCAAGGAAGATAAAGTTTGAAAATACAATAGTGACTTAATTATTATTATTATTATTATTATTATTATTATTATTATTATTATTATTATTATTTGAATGTTGCTGTCCAATAGTTTAAACAGATAATGCATTACTGTTCAATAAGTTTATAGCTTGTCACATGCTGTTGTGTATATACAAGGAAGCACATGCATATATGTGGGTAACATGGCCTTGGGCTTTTCCCACTGCAACTCTAAGGCAATAGGTAAGGGTTGGAAAAGCAAATGTTGATTCAAAGTATTTATTAAACACCATCAGTGTAGAGAATCCTGGCAGTTTACCTTAATTATCATTTAAAATGCTCATCCATTGAATTATTTAACACAGTGCCCAAGCTGTGGAACTAATTACATTTCAGCTTCTAGCCAACCAAGCCTATAAACATTTTAGAAGGCAATAGCCATAATAGACATACCCTTAGTTAGTCATTCTGGACCTATAAAAAGATTGCAAATTTTAACACTCTAACCGAATAATACATCACTCGTGTTCAAACATAAATCAGTACTTCATGTATTCTCCAAATGATAGCATGACTGGATTCTTATTACTGCCCTATATATTTTTTTGTTGGATACAGAATCAGAATGCAATGTTTATCTTGGCATTATTTCTTTGTAGAATGACTTATGGACCAGATTCCAAAATATCTTTGATGATAAAATAGAGTCTGACACTGAGATGTTATAGCTGTTATTGTACCTGAACAGAGAAAAGTGTCACACCTTCTTGTAACTCCAGACTAAAGTTAGGTAAAGGATCAGGTCCTTCTGTTCAAGCATGTCAATGATTGCTGCACCAAACATTTCAAAACCACAAGATCTCTGCATTGTTTGTCTTCAGAAGCATTTCCATATTTATTGCACCAAACAATTTTATCCACTCAGATGAAACTAGGAGGAGTCCCAGTTCTTTATACAGAAGCATTTATATGATTGCTGTACCAGACCTATCCAAACCACAAGGCCAACATAATAATATCCACAGGCATGAAGTGCAAATGAATAGCATTATGTATGCACAGCTGAAAGAAAAATGCAAACTTCAATGTATAGGGACCCCTGCTTTACTGATCATTGTAAATCCATACCGGTAGTATTGGGTGGGATTGAATATCTGCAAATCATTTATGATATGTAGGATCTGAGACATCCAGGGCATATGATAAAATATTATACACTATGTAACCTCAAATTATACCTCTGTGGCATAGCGGGTACCAAGTAATAACTGCTTTTTTTCATAGGTTCATGGGTGTTTACAAAACTAATGGCCACAAGGGCCATTTTAAGCCTAGCCTTGCATCCCAAATCTCTGACCATTTCAAATACCCTTGATAAGTGTAAGCAGGGGCTTGTGAGATGAAATATTTACAAACAGGGTCCTGGGAGATGAACCATTTACAGGTTGCCTATGTCCATTAGAGACACATGTGCCAAACCAGGGATGAAATTCTTGTTTCCAATCCAACTGTCCACGATGCACTTGAATTGAGTTAGGGAGGAACTCTGCTTCACATAGATGGGGAGCCTGTTCCATAGACTGAGCAGTCTCTGGGATACATTCCTATCTCTCCAGCAGGTCCTATTTATATGACAATCAAGGTTTAAGTCTTTAGAATGGGTAGTTCTGGTGCTGTTTGTTTTGTGGTTATGCAGGAGGTCCATCAGAGTGGGGTCTGACAATGCCCTGTATACCAAGCATAGATGTCCCCTCAAAAGTCTGTAGGAGTCAGAATACAAGGATAGGGCCTTGAGAGGGTCTGCCTAGGACATTTTACTCATGCTCTGTATTCTTTTAGTCAGGAATCTCTGTTGATATTCCAACTGCTGTATAGGCTTTGCTAGGTACATTCCAAAGGAGGTGTTGTACTCAGTGATAGGCCTAATGAATGCTGAATACAGTGGAACAATAACTTCCTTGGACATAGATGCCATACCTTTGTTTATAAGTTGTACAACATAGAATTATTTCCTCACTACTATATACATGATGGTCAAAGGCTAGATTACTGTCTATTTGTGTCCCTAAGTCCCTGGTTACTGGGTCAACTCTAAGGAGTGTGCTGTCACTATGACAATTACCAGGGGTGGGTGAATTTCCTAAGGATACTATTATGCATTTCTTTTTTTAGTTTTAGTCCAAGGCTGTGTCAGCCCCTCCTGGAGAACATTTGTGTCAGTGAGACAGCTCCTACTTTGCAATCATCTGCAAATTTAGTCAGCCAGAGACCACTGACATTGGTCTTGACTAAGAGAAGTAGATTCCAAAAAGTAGTGGCCCAAGGACTGATACCTGAGGGACTCCACTTGTGACTGGCCTCTTTGTAGAGTAAGACCCCCCCCCCAGTTCTAACTTCCTGGGTCCTGTCTGTGAGTCAGTTGACTATCCACTGGGTGACATACAAGTCTTTACCTAAGCTATTGAGTTTATCGACAATGCCCAAGTGGGGTATTGTGTGAAATACCTTGGCGAGGTCAAGGTAGGCAGTGTGAACCATTTTGCCTTCATCCATTGCTTTCGTTACCTTCTCAAAGAAGTCCATCAGGTTGAGTAGGCATGATCTGCCCTTGAAGAAACCAAACTGGGTTGGGTCCATTGTCTGGAGATTTACTATATCACTGTTAATCATTTGTAATTATTTCCATGGCTTTACATATAAGACTAGTGAGACTTATAGGTCTGTAGTTTCCAGGGTCTGTAGATGGCTCATCTTTGTGCAGAGGGATGACTGTTGCTGTTCTTCATTCATGAGGCACAAAGCCTGTTTGGAGGCTACAGTTAAATAGTAATTCCAGAAGCTCTGACAGGTCATGTTTCATGCTATTTAGAAGGCATCCTGGGATATTGTCTGGGCCCATTGATGCAGTGTTCTTGGCCTTAGAGAGAACATTAAGGACCTGTTCCTTAGTGATAGCAGTGGGAGTTAAATTTGATGGTATTTCCTGTGGAAAGTTTGAGGGGGAGAGGAGCCTAAAGTCAGAGGTGAATTTATCAGCCAGTAGGCTTGCTAAATGTTCTGGCTCAGTATAGGTGGCTTCATTTGCAATGAGCTCTGCACAAAAATGTGTATTGTCTTTGAGGTTGTGGACATAGCTAAATAATGTCTTGTGGTTATCCTTGGCCTAGTAGGCCAAATTTACCTCAAATTTGGCTTTAGTAGACTTTATTTGCCCTCTTGGTTGTTTGTTTAATTTGATGAGAGTGCTTTATCCTGCTGGGTGCTTCATATCCTAATTTTTGCCATGATTTTCTTCCTTCTGTTATACAGCCTATTGATTTTGTGATTCCACCAAGGTAGCTTGTTTTTTGAGTTAGATCTGTACTTCTTCCTTCTGGGTACAGCTGCCTCTATGCAACTATTATTAAAATGCTTGTACAAAGTTTCTGTGAACAGTTCTGCATAGGCAGCAGTGTTCACAGCATTTATGGGAGCTTGAAATTTTACCAGGTTATCAACAGCATGAGGTTTGTCTTAAGAGTCGTTTCTGAATATTCCAGGTTTAGTTGGGGGGTCCTAGTTTTATTGTTACTTTAAAGGAGACCATTTTGTGGTCTGACCTTACCAGGGAAGACATTACACTAGGGGGTGTGCAGGACTCTTCCACATTAGTGAGGACCAGATCCAGTTTGGTTGCACCCCTGGTTGGTTTATTGACTATCTGGTCCAGGAAGTTTGCGTTTACAAAATCCAGGAATTTCTGTGCCTGTACATTTGGTTTTGTACAGAATTCCCAGTTAATAGTGAGGTAATGTAATTAAAGTCACTCATGAATATGGTATTGGGTTGGATGGTTAGTGCTTCTAATAAGTTTAAATACATGGTATGGGTTTCCTATGTCACAGAGGGAGATCTATACCTTGCAAGGAAGTCATATTAGATTTTGCCTGTGGTGATTTAAACATTGGACTGCTCAAGTGCATTGTCCTGTTTGACCAGCCTTGAGGTATATTTATTTTTGATGTAAGTAGAGGCACCACCACCTTTAGCCCCTGCTGTGTAGAAACTTTTCTAAATGGGTGGAAGGCATTATAACCTTGCACTGTTCATATACCTTCCGTAGCTTTAAACCATGTCTCAGTGACCACACAGATGTCAGTATTCTCTAATATGCAGAGAGCTTCTATGGAGTGGAGTTTTTTGTTTAGATTCATAGCACTGAGAAATAATACCTTTTGATTTTTTTGTTTTTATTTGCTATGTTGGAAGTACTTTCAGTTTGGCATTGCCTAAAAAAGGCACTATGGGGTAAGAGAATATTTTACCTAGTATTTAAAAGCCCGAAACGGAGTGGTGCAGACCATCTTTGCAAAGCAGCATGGTCTGTTGACCATCTCCTTCCATGCCCCTAGAATGACACCAGAAACTAAGCCAATTATTAAAGTTAGTCACCTTTTGTTCATATTGTGGCATCATCCTTGGAGAAGGTAAAATGCTGCTCAATGTTAGACTCATACCAGCCTGACACATATTCTGAGAGCTCTATAATGTCTCTATTCATATAGTCTAGGAAGGTACTTCTCAGGTCATTTACTCCCACATGGACTATGACTGAGTCATACTGGTACTTGTGGTCCAATGACTTGAGTGCATGCATAATGTGATGGATCCTACCCCCTGATAAGCAACTGACCATGACTTTCCCCTTACTCAGGCTGATGAGAGGGATATCAATATGTCTCACACTGGAGTCTCCAATGACTAGAATGCTGGATTGTGTGGTAGCTTGCCTTATGGACTTAGAGGTAGAGGCTCTATGAGATGTAGCTCTATGTGTTGATGCGAGTGTTGTCTTGAAAGAGTGCATTTGGGGCTGCTGAGGGTATTTGTTATGTGTACTTCATCTAGGAGGTTGTAGTTTAGGAATATTACATTTAATTGCCTCAACATATGTCTGCATTGAAATGTGCGTGATGAGTGCAGTGTGTGTAATACTGACAACCTTATTGACATTAGATGTACTTTTATGTGAGAGCTTTGCCTGCAGTGACATTGTGTAAATACATCCCTCACACACCATATCCATTTATTTGGGAATTATCTGGTTGTCAGTAAACATGAGGCAATTTTACATTGCCTCAGGATACCCACATCCACCAAGCTGGTAACGGAGATAGTGGGAAATTTCATATCCATGGCAACAGACCCTTTTTAATTAATTAGTTGGACTGAGAATATAAAGCAATGTCAGGAGTATCTGGCTTGTAGTTATGGGGACAGTGCTTGTCACTGCAAACTAGTTGTCCTGTGTGCAACTAAGTATTGGAGAAATTTTAATTGTGCTTTTACAGGAAAAATGTCACTCAAGGTGTCTGGGTCAGTGCAGGGCACTGCCAAACACTTGAGGGGAAACTAATATGTAAACTATGAACATTTAAGAATGAAGTATTCAGGCAGATTTTCTGAAGTGAGAAAAAAATCAAGCAGTACTTACTGAAAACAAAGAATTAGCTTGTCAAGAATGATGAAAAGAGGGGAGTCACATAAATGGTTACTACCTGGCTACTACTAGTGCTGGTCTCACCACAGCCTTCACTCTGCTGGGAAACAATGCCACTTTGCTTCTTCCCTCAGCAGAAGCAAAATGTTAGCACCAATCCCATGTTAGTATTTATTTTGCCAGTAATGTATTTAAATCTTCTCACAAACTGCATTTTTAATGTTTCCATTTTTCAGTGCATCAGTTTTGCCACATCATACTTGTAGTATACAGACTCTTTTTTGTAAATATTTCACAGGCATATATTTTTCAATTGGTTCTTTCTTTTATATGTTTAGTATATGTAATGCAATGGGGAAATGGACATCATTCCTACTGCAGGGCATGTATACAATTTGTGAAATCAGTAACAAATGTTTGTCATAAATGTTTTATCATATGATGTTTTTATGTAATTCTCCATATGGTGGCAGCAACAGCCCAGATATAAGTATAATTATGACCTCAGAAATCCCTGAGCAGCAATATTCGCAATAGGTATGTTGAAATATAGATTTGTAATGTACTAAATATAATTACTGTCAAATTGCATGCTACATATTTAGTCTTTGCAGATTTTGTGGATTCGTCTGTTGACTACTGCCTAATATGAAATGAATACAAAGGACCTCCTTTGTACCCACACATTTTATAACATACATGCCATTTCACTTTTCACATTCTGAAAATATTAAGAATTATTATTTTACAAGGTTATAGAATGTTGTAATGAAAATAAAATCTTGTAAAAGTAAAAAGGTCCATCATGGACCTATATGGTGTATACTAGACATAACATTTAGTTTAACTCATACTGCAAAGTTCCCTTTTAGTATATCCCAGAGAGGAGTAAGAGTTAAAAACACACCTTACAACTGTTCAGATTTTTGTAGAATGTCCAGGTTTTTGCTTCATATCTTTGGCCTGTCGCTCATAAAATTTGCGGTTTTCTAGCAAATCACTGAGGAGTAAACAAAAATACAAACAACAATTCAGGCAAATGTGAATATATGATTAACTTGAAACAACTAAAGACATTTTGGAAGGAAGTTTGTCTCACCATGCCTTTCTGGTAGGGGGTTTGACTGACCATGGTGTTTTGGTGAGAGTGGAGGAGAAGAGACGCATGTTCGAGATAGAATCTATATGAATGGATGCTGATCGAAGCTGTTTCTTGATAACAAAAGATGTCAGTGGTGATTTGACAAGAGGATATGCCAAGGATAAAGGAAGTCAAGATTTGGCTGAGGATATGATAAAAGCTTTTTTAGAAAGAGGATAATGAGAGAAAGGGTTAGACAGAGGAAGGTGGAAGGAATAAAAAATAAAGAAGTCAAAGCTATCTTCACCTCTGTTCTAGAAAAAAAATATTAATCAGAAAGGAACATCAGAAAATATGCAATCTGGATGTGACAGGAGGCTTGGTTGAGGATGCAGATGAAACAATGATACAAAAAGGGTTATGGCTCAGTTGGATAGGAAAAGGGTAAATGCCAGACTACGGACGTATTAGCTTAGGGATATGATAACAAGAATGACTAATGGTGTTGGTAGATAAAATGGGTAAAGAAAATAGTAGCAACATCTTAGAAGTACCTATGGATTTCTATCAGGATCTGTTTGATAAAGTGAGCAGTACAGAAGAGATGAGTACAAGAAAAGTACATCATAAGCAGGATGAGGACCTTAGCAGCCATGGAGAGAGTGAAAATTACTCAGGATCAGTTCTCACTGCAATCAGAAAGCCGAATCAACTGTGAGGGATAGGTGTCCTAGCAAACTTGTTTAAATTAGTAGAGTACGTTACATCAGATGATTTAGTTTTTATATTCAGTACTGTATTTCAATGGAAGAGGGTCAGTATAGCCATCTTGACAGAAAGATATCATGGTAGGTCTGTTTAAAGGGAAGAAAAGAAGGAAGGAAGGGAAGTTTGACATGCGAACCACAAACCTAATGCCCTTATTAAGGCTGATGATAAAAATGTATTCATAGATGTTGGCAACAGAGTACAAAGAGTGTTACTTTGTCAAATCAGTGTGGAGAGGTTAACTTTTATTAAACAGATGACACCTGACGGCCATCATCATTAGTGAAAACTGTAGAAGCTATAGAGGATCTGCTCCTCAGTTTAATGAGGATTTTTTTTTTGTTCAATATAGGCTTTTGGTTTTGCAGACTGGATATTCTTGCACGAGATTTGAAACCTAATAAATCAGAGACAGAGGTTTATTCTGAGTTTGCTGCACTCTATAGTTTGCTAATGTTAAAACTATGGGTAAATTGGAGGCCATCCTTGATGGTCAGGGTAGAGAGAATCCATTGACAGTTTCCATTTGTCTTTCGTACTTGTTGTATTGGTCATAGTATTATTAGCATAGTGGTTTAAGAATGGGTTAGGAGACTCAAGGGAAAAGGCAAACTAGAAATTTTCAGAAACCTTTATTCATTTGTAGATTTTAAGTATGGGACCTGTTCATGTTCAATGTACTATAATTAAAGTAACATACCATATCCTTGCAAGCTGTAGGTCTCGCTCCATGACCCAGAGAACCCATGCCATGCCCTGTAGTTGACCAATACAGCGAATGAGTTGGAAGGAAATTTGCAAAATTTGATCAGTATATTGGGGAGGCTGGCCTGCAGTTTTATTTAAAAAATTAGTGTTGACCCTATTGTGATATGATAATTTCAAGGATGTTGTACACCAAATAATTCAGGATGGAGGAGGGAAGCACTTGAGTTAAGGGTTTACCCATCTGTTGATTACAGCGTACATAAAAGGCTATGATGGTAAAGGCACTGTGATTATTAGACAGTTGGGTGGAAAGGTGCCTGTCAGTCTTAGGGAATATAATTGTTTTGTAACATATAGTACATCTGAAAAAAATATATATCACATGAGACCTGGATACAACGCAATGAAGCACATGCAAGATTTGTGTGCAGGTTTGCCTAGAGATATAAGGACAGACAGATAGGAAGAACTGGACTACACAACCCATAGATGAGATAACAAGTTTTAGGGGATGCCTGATTTTTACATATGCATAGTTAGGGTACTAAGTAAAATGTCGTAGGAGAGAATTGTGGGAGATGAGTATAGGCAGGAAGGAGACAACAAATAACTAAATAGCACACCTCAGGGCTGGTCAAACAGCATTATACACTTGAACTTGTTCATGTTCAATGTACTATAATTAAAGCAACATACCATATCTTTGCAAGCTGTAGGTCTCCATGACCCAGAGGACCCATACCATGCCCTGAATATACTGTAGACAGTCCATATTCAACCCAACACAATATTCATAGGTGACATTAACTACCCTAACATTAAGTGGGGATCACACATGACCGCAAGCACTCTGACTCAGGGATTCCTGGACTTTGTTAACTAAAACAACCTGGAGCAGCTAGTCTGCACACTAGCCAGGGGCACAAGTATCCTTGGCCTGGTCATTACAAACCTCAGGGAATGATGCACAAAGCTGTCTACTTTGAAATCAATTTTAAGATTGGGACCTCAACTATCCCAAGAACTTTTAAAAATATTCCAAGACTAACTACCTCCTAATAGGTGACAATCTAACAAAATTCCAAGCCTCCTAAAAACATTGAGAACACAGCTACCTATACAGAATTATTCATAGAAACCCTGTACACTCATGTAAATAGCTGTATAGAAAAACTTGTACCTACCCAAAATAAACGCAGGGCAACCCCCAAGAACAAGCCACCCGTGTAGAATCCCAGTATTAATAGGTTGCATAATAAAAGAAGGAAAATCATGACCAAAAACAGGAAGGGCATTGCCCAGCAAGGTAAAAACTCCCTCATCAATCTGAACAAGCAAGTCAGGGATCTAATCAAGTCTATCAAAGCCAAATTTGAGACAAAAATAGCCTCCAAAGCTAATGATAACCACAAGTGTTTTTTTCAGTTATGTCAGCAACCTTAAGGACAACACCCAACAATGTGCCAGAATAATGGTGAATGGATCCACCTATATGGAGCCAGAAGACATAGAAAATTTGCTTCTTGAGAAATGTATCTCCAATTTTACCCCATATCACTCCCATTCTCCCCCAGGAAATACCTCTGATTATTTTCCCACCAAATTTCCCTAAGTATCAGGTCTTTACTACATTCGCTAAGGCCAACATCACTGTTTTGATTGATTCTAATAACATCCTAGAATACCTCCTGAACAGCATGCCATGTGACTTGTCAGGACTGATAGAATCTCTGTTTTAACCATAGCCTCCAGCCAGACTTTGTGCCAAATGAATGGAAAACTGTAACTGTTATCCCACTACAAAAAGGGGGGCCTTCCATGAACCCTGGAGATTTACAGATCCATAAGCATGACTAGTCTCATATGCAAGGCCATGAAAATAATTATCATAGCTCTGAATAACAAGGATATAGGAAACCTACAGACACTGGACCCTACTCAGTTCTGTTTTGTAAAAGGCAAGTCATGCATTCATAACCTGATGGAATTCTTCTAGGTCACTAAAGTTACAGACAAGAGCAAAATAGACCTCACTGCCTACTTTGACTGGCCAAGGCATTTGCCATGATACCTCACTTGGGCATTGTAGATAAACTTACAAAATTATGCATAAACCCATATATTTCTAAATGAATAGCCAGATGGCTCACTGATAGGATACAAGAAGTTAGGATAAGGAAATCCATCTTCAAAAGAAGGCAGTCCCACAGGGATCAATAGTGGAGCCTCTCCTTTTTGGCTTCTACTTCTCTGAAGTCAAGGCAAATGTCAATGGCCTGTGGCTGACCGAGTCTGCAGATCACTACAAACTAAGAGTTGTCACTGAGTTCCCTAAAGACACAGATATCCTTCAACAGGGCCTCACACAGGCAAACAACTGGTCTCAGAGCCATATACTAAAACTTAACGTAAAAAGTGCTTAATAGTACCATTTGGAAAGATGACCATCTCTGTAAATTACCACACTGATAATACACCCTAAAGGTAGACTCAGTGGTCAGGGATGTGAGAAAACATGTTGACCACCATGTACTCACTGGGGTGAGAAAATCATTCTACACTGTACAACTTATAAGTAAGTACATGACATGCAGGTCCAAGGAGGTAATTGTTCCACTGTACACAGCTCTTATCAGCCCAGTCACTGAGTATAATGCGCCCTTTGGCATGTACCTGATCAGGCACTTGAAACAGCTTAAGAGACCACAGAGGTTCCTTATAAAATGAATACATGGAGTAAACAATGTTTAATATGGACGGTCATAAAGCTCTGTCCTGCACTCTGTCTTCTACAGACTGCTGTGCAGCAATCTATGCCTAGCTATAAGGCATCTTGTGATCCTACACTGATGGATTTATTACACATCCACAAAGCAAATAGCATCAGAAATATCCTGTCGAAACATCAGTTATAATTTCACATAAATAATGTTTGTCCTATCAAGGCTGCTTATCTATCTGCCTACTAGATAAACTGTAGATCCTATTTAATAAATTATATATTGAACTTAACAACCATTTATATCTGCAGTGCAGTTTTTGTGAAATTAGAGGCTATACTGTGCACATTATTTATTTATTTTATACATTATACGCAAAAAGAAAACAAACCAGATCAAGCAAAAGTCATACCATAAGAACCCAAAATGTTCAAATGAGAGATAAAAAACTGCAATTTAAAAACAGAAAGCATTTCTGTTCTCCATCCATCCATAACCCCCTTTTCCCATTTTTTCACATGGAGTCTGAGTGTCACTTCAACAATGACAATCATCTAGAACCAAAATTTACACTGCCAGGTGTCTAGCCCTTCCACTGTAATTCTTCCACACCACACACTCACAGCTATGGCCAGTTAAGAATACATAACCCACCAAATGTATGTCTTTGGAATGCTGGAGGAAACTGGAGAACCCAGAGGGAACCTACCTATCATAGGGAAGACAGACAGACTTCACACACAAAGCAGCCCAGCTGAGAATCAAGCCAGAGAACTCTTGCTGTGAGGTGACAACAGTATTTGCTGCACCACTGTGCTGCCTTTGTACCACTGTGCTGCCTTTGTACCACTGTGCTGCCTTTGTACCACTGTGCTGCCCTTTCTCACTGCACTGCCCTTCAGAAGCATTTCTGTTCTAATCATTGCTTATTCCGAAGGATTTTGTAGTGCATAAAATGCCACAATTAAAATCTAAAAAGAACAAAAAGCAAAGTATTAAAAGCAGCTTTCTGTTCTAAGAAAGGTGTTTAACAAGCTTGTGTAAGCATTACTAAGCACTGTCGTGCATTAGGGGTTATATGCTCTAACCATGGCTTTTTCCTTGCTATACACAAACTATGGAGTTGTCTGCTCCCAGCCACTTGCACTATGCCCTGTCTGAATTTAAAATGAAACCTCCATCAGAGCTTCAGGAAACATCCATATGCTTTTGTTTTCAAGACTCCTAGTGCTTAACTACCTCACCCTGTCCCCACTTCGTGGGTTGCCTCTACTGTCATTATATAACTAATTTTGATAAACAATGTTCAAGCATCAGGTGAATGTTCAAGCATCAGGTGAAGTCCAAGTATCCTAAATCTATGTCTGGTGTCATATTATATACTGAATTGATTGATTTTCTCTTAAATTTTCTGATTACAGTCTCAAACACTGCTAAAAATGTAAATATTGCTTTTCGGTAAATATTTATTAAATCAGAAGTTAATAGGTTAGTCAATTTATTATTTCTTGAAAAATATTCACTAAAACATCTCAGTAGTTTCTAATTTACTAGTTAGCATCCTGGGTTAGTTAACAAACTCTTGATGCAAATATGCCTTTATGCATTAAAATTTGATCACCCACAGTCTGTGTGTGAAATGAGTACACTGGAATCAGTCCACTACATCAACAAACAAAAATAAAATAAGTGCATAAATGTATACACAACAACAACAACAAAATAAAATAAAAAATAAAGGAATGCATAAATGCATACAGCTGAGTATGGAAATGTACAGCCCATTTGTAATTTAATAAGAAAAGTTTACTTTTCATTATTATGTTTTTAGCTGGCACTGTCATCTCACATAAGTTGTGTCTTCCTGGTGATAAAACAAGAAAAAAATCATCTGCATTAGAAAAGGTGCTAGTAACTGTTAATGACAACAAAAAATACATTCTGAAAATATCTTGCCGATCCATGTTGCCATTGTACTCAGTAGCCAAAATGGCTGGTAAAGTTTCAGTTTTGAACACTTACTAAAAGGCATACTGACAATTTATATACTTTTAAAAAATATCGATGAACTGTGTGAAATATTTAAACATTTTTTGTACTTTTGCTGCTATCATTATTGTAATGTGCATGCAGCTTTGTTTGTTTGTTTGTTTATGTAGTTTGTTTCTTTTAGCTTGTTTACTGAGAGAGTGGGCTGGTGAAATGACTCTTCAGTCACAGCCTGAGCCTTATGGCAAAAAATATTCTTAAATAAATTAATTAAAATTAGAGGATTTTAACAATATGAATTACAGTACACCGTATATAGCTTACATAGACAATCATGAAGTCAAGACAGCATGGAAGAATATAATACAGAAAGCCAAAAAGTCATGAATGTAATCAAATAAGAAAACCTGCTATGACAATATGCAGTTAAGAAGATTTCTGCAGTAGTCACTGACAAAAGTACAGTCCTCTAGAAAGAATTTAGGCTGGTATAGTTCAATTGAAGTGGACAAGTGATTAACTTTTCTCAATAAACATTTGCACTGGCTTTTAAGATGTTTTCTGAGTTGTTTACAAACTTTCAAAAATTATTAGTATTTTGTATTATAACAGGTAGGGAATGTTAGATATGTGTCTTATTCAAACTTTCAGACATTGTGACTCTACTTTCTCTCTGGCAGTCGTCTGCTGCTCACAGACTCTTCTTCCCAGATCCCCTTCAGCTGCTCTATTTTATTATTCATTATTTTCTTAAAATCCATTTTCAGCTCCAAATTCTCCCACTATCGACTACAAATATTAACTCACCGTCTGCTTCACTGTGAGGGCAAATTGTGTCATCCTACTGCCATTCTCTCTCAATCCTTTACTCAAGTGCGAGCTACTCTCCCAACCAGCCATCATCTTCAGCACATCCACAGCTCCCTGGTCATTAGCAGACTTTTGCCTTGTGCAGTAGTTACTTTAATACATATATAGAATGCTATAGATGAACTGCAAACCAATAACGATAAACGTAAAACTCCTAAAATAGATACTAAGTTGAGGATGTTTATTGAAATATTCTGAAAAATGTTTTTTACATCAAACTTTCAGTCAACAGAGCTGTCCTCATTAACCTAAGCTGAGGAACTGGACTCTGGCCTACAGGGCATTGACCCAGAGATGCTAGGCTTTATGGCAGGCACACACTGGTCAATAGAAGCACATACACTCCACCCACCATTAGCATGGGTCTCTGGCATAGTTCGGAGTAAGTCGGTCCTTAACCCACTTACCATCATGCCCATTTTTAGTTACATTAATCAGTGCAATCAAATTACCTAGAGGCAATTTTTACACCATTGGGTGTCTAGCCCTGACACTCCATGTAGTATATGATCTGTGTTTTCTCTAGAAGATAATACACACCACAGTTGATGCCCAAAGTGATTGGTCTATGCAACTCTTCCCCCAGTAGGCAACATCTAGGGTATGTGTTGCTTCCCACAACTCCAGACTTGGGTGAGTTTCAGGTGAAAACCATCAGCATGTTTTTGGGAGGTAGGAAGAAACCTTAAGAGACAAAAGAGGAACATACAAGTTCCATACAAGCATTGACCAGGGGTTAGAACTGAACCTTATGCTAACTGTGTCGATCAGGATATGAATATATAGGGTGAAAGTCCAAGAGAGAAAAGGCAAAAAAAATGAAAATTAAATTGCCAGAAATTGGGGGGGGGGGGGGGGGCTTGAAGTACCACATGTATATGAATAATTTCGGGGCAGCATAGTTAATATATTATTTTTAAAACACAGAGTATACATCAGACTGGAAAGGGTTGATATTAAAGTAAAAAAAAATAATGCCTTGGTAGAAAAAAAAAATATTTGGTCACACACAGTTGCCAGGAAAGATGAGAGGGGACAGCTAGGAAATGGTTAACAGTACAACATGCATATGAATACTTTAGGGCAACATGGATTAGAATATTATATTATTTTCAAAACCCAAAATATACATCAAAATGGAAAGGTATGATATTAAGACAAACAGGAAATAACGGCTTGGTAGAAAAAATAAATATTTGGTCACAAACAGTGACCAGGGAAGACACGAGGGGTCAGCTAGAAAATGCGTATAACAGTATAATGACATTTTTGAAGGTGAAAGATTATCAAATATGGAAGCTAGAAATGTGACCCATAGGACTAGCCAAGTGGCAATTTGCAATCAATGTTGATATAACAAGGAGATGGTAGAAAGGAAGAGATGAGTGCACTACTGGGAATGCATATGGGGGGGGGATTGGAATGGAGAGAAATATGTGATATGTACCAGCCAGAAGGTCCTGAGATATAGGGAGTTGTACAAGATTTTGGCAAAGCATGATGCAAAGATTAGTAGAAGGACATTAGGAAAAACAGAAATATTAAAGATATTGGTAGAATATTGAATGAAGGAGGCAATAACCAGCAACATATTGAACAAGATGCACAGGGCCCTAATTAATGATATTTGGAAGAGGAAAGGAAGTCATGTTCTGAGACGGCAGGAAAATTTAAACATGGAAATTAAGGTAAGCATTTGAAATGTCAAGACCGGCTAGAGTGAGTTGTGAAACATAAAGACTGAATGGCTTAAAAAATGTACTTACATATATTAAGTCCAAGATGACCATTTCACAGAATATTCCCTTTTCGTTGAGGTATTGCAATCTCAGTAGATATATATAAGTGCATGAGGTGTGTAAGGCTTGCCCCTCACTTAGGGGGTACAGTTTAAAAGAGAATAATGATGTTTGAGATTCACTCTTCTGCATTTCCGATCTTTTTTTTTTTTTTGGTCTTTCGACACTCAGTGTTTTGAGTGCTGATATTTCAACAGGGAGCCAGACTGTAATATATAAAACTCCTTAAATAGATACTAAGTCAAGTATGTAAAGAATCTTTATGTGAGAGTGCATCCATAAATATTTTTACACATTAGATTATGAAGAATGTTCCTTGAGGAGTGAACAAGACCATGAAGGGGACTGGAGATAATTTTTTTCAACTTGTGAAAAGTTGAATAACTTTAGAATGAACTAGGAGTACTTAATTCATAAAATAATTTGCAAGGAGTGTCAGAGATAAAAAAAATGTTACCTTTGTTGGGTGCATGGAGCACAGGAGTGTTGTCACACTTTCTGAAGCATTCTTTTGAAATCACATTGAAATTGTATGTGAAGCTTGTGTACTGTGTATTATTAAAAATGCTTCTGTGGTGGTCTGAGTAGCTACTGCTTTGTTTCATTGTCTTGCTTTGTTTAGCTCAATCTTCATCTATCTGAGCTGTCTCCATTTGTCTGTTTACACTTTTTTATACAAGTGCTCACAGATCATGAAAGTAGTCAAAGGTAACACTTTGTCTCAATATTTTCTCAGTCAGTGAGTACTTTATTACATAGAAGATGCATAAATTGCTGGTAATGGATATTAACCCTTTACTAGTGGAATCGGCACAATTTAATGATGAAAGCGATGACAAGAATGCCTCCAATTGTGAAGTGCATATAAATGACTTAGAACGCAAACTGCAATAATGTAAATGTTTACAGTGGCAATTTCATAGCTTTGAAGCTTATCTGAAATATAACATTGCACCAAGAAGTCTTTGCATTTTGAAAATGCCACTGTATGGAACTAAGCACCCAGAGCTTTTGAGGAAATGGAAGCTACTTAATTTACTATCAGCGAAAAAGTATATGAAGTTACTGATGGAATTTTTCAAACCTATAGAAAAAACTTCTGGATGACACAAAAAAACTTCAGAATTCATTAACGGTGCATGAAATCTTTGAAACTAATATGAAGCACTTTGAAGATATGGTTAGTCAAGTTACGGATTTTGAACAAAAAAAACATTGTGGTTAAGAAGAGAAAACTGAAGAGAGATTAGAATGACTTTATAAAAGGAAATGTCTTTTCCTGGGCTAGAAGAGAAAAAACAACAATTTTACAGCAACCTTCACCTCCACTGGCTGACTCACTTTCATCACTACAGAATAACACATCTAAGACAGATGTAAAAGAAATGACGCAAACACTAATTGTGCATGTTACAGTTGTCAGTGTTAACCCCATTACAGCACTAGACCTTTTGGAACCTCAACAGATATAGCGAGACCACACCTTCTGATCAGAAAGGAATGAAGCAATGTCAGAAAACAAGAAGACACAAGAAGAAGCAAAAGCAGGAGTCACCAGGGTCTAGTAACATACAATCTCTCAAAGTGTGAGGATGACTTAGTTATAAATTTATCCAGTCATGTTTTATCTCTAGATGAGATTTCTTTTTTGCATAAAGACATGTCCTTTATTCAAGCCTGTAATGGCAGTATTTTGGATTCACTGACTGAACGGAGGACTTTCACACAGACATTCATTTCAAAAACTATTTTATTAATACCATGTATTATAGTCATATTTTAACAAAATCCCAAATTTTAAACCCTGTTAGTAATATGGTAATGCAAGTTTTTCAAATAGCATGTGAAAATGATTTATATAAAGCATTTCAGGTGGTAAATTGTCTTATTCATATTATAATTTATCTGAAAATGAAATGAGAACACTTAAGAATTTAAGAAATAGTAATTAAATCAGCTAAGGGGGGTGCCATAGCTATAATGCATTTATATTGAATATAATAATAAATTATCAAATATACATCATACACATTGATTAATATCAGACAACTGGACTGCCTGAAAAATGAATTAAATGTTAATATTTACTCTAGGGATATAAATGGGACACTTACTTTGGACTTAATAAATTACTTTCATTTTTCAGATCCCGTAACACCTATTTATTATAGTTTTCCCAAGGTGCATAAGAGCCTAAGTGCGTCTCTCATTAGACCTATTGGATCAGGGTAGGGTTGGCTTGCAGAACTTGTTTTGATTTATTTGGAAAGTATACTAAAATACTCAAATTCTCTCACAGAGATTTATTTTAGATTCCAATGATTTTTTACAACTGTATGTTTGGTCCAATAATAAAATATTGGATTATGAAGTTTTATTTGTTACTCTTAAATAGACTGCACGCATATACGCATCAAAGCACCAGCTGATGAGCGGGGTAGGGCCTACATTAACCGCAAGGGCTTCCCCTCCATCAACTGCCAGGTCGTGTGTGATGCCCAGGGCATAATACTGAATGTGTGTGCTGGCTGCCCTGGAATCTACCATGATTCCCATATCTGGCATCTGATGCAGCTGTACCAGACATTTGCCAGTGGGGACATCCCACATGGTCACCTAGTGGGGGGTGCTGGCTACGCACTGGAGCCATGGCTGATGACACCCATCAGAAATGCACACACACCTGAACAAGAATGCCATAATGAGGCACACGCACAAACACGAAATGTAATCGAGCATGTGTTTGGGCTGCTCAAGTCACGGTTCCGGTGCCTGGATACATCTGATGGAGCCTTACAGTACTCACCAACTACATGTACCCAAATTGTCATGGTATGTGCTATGCTACATAATATGATTCTGCAAAAACAGCTGCAGCAGGATCAGCATAGGACCGGGCCAAACAGCCCCCCACCATTGTCAAGGCCATCACAGGCAGAGTGTGACTTGGAGGAGGAACAACCTGAGCTGCCCCAGTAGGCAGAAGGAGGTATGCCCAGTATGCCTTGGCCTTGGCAAAGAGGCAACGCATAGCACATACACTGGCTCAGTAGGAACCCTGGGAATGATACCTCTCTGACTCACACATATAGTGAAAGGGATGCCTAAGTTGACACAACCTGCTTTCAAACATGTACAGGGAGTGTAGTATGTGCATCCAACATAGGCAGCCCTGCAGCACCACCTGAGGCATGGTTGCCATTTGTTAAGCAATGTAACACCATCTAGTATATGCAAACTTGATGACCCTGACTAACATCCTACCCTCACCAAGCATGATGCCACAATATGAAGACAAGATGATCAATTACAATAACTGGCTGAAGTATTGTTGTTAGTCAAAGGGGATCCAATGCCTGTCAGCCTGGGATGACATGCTGAGCAAGACATGATGCTCCACCTGCTAGGGATGGCTTGCACCCATCACACCTGGCCTTTTGGATACTGGCAAAGGCTGTTGTCACCCCCACCGTGCCTTGAATAGGTAAGGCTCAAAACACAAACCCACCTCCATAGGTATCACAAGGGATACAAACCTAGATGTAATGCTACCCAATGCCAGAAGTCTAAACTGCAAGATGCATGCAGTCCAAACTCTCCTCAGCATGGAGAATGTTGATATCTGTTCTGTAACAGAAACCTGGGTCAAGGCTCACAAGAGCACCCTAACACTACCAGTTTACACCTTATACCAGGCTTTACAGCCCAAAAACATGGAACAAACTATAATCGGTGGGTGGCTATCAATAATTGTCAAGGATAACCACACCCCCAGGTTGGTACCACAGCAAGAAGCAGCATGGACTATCCATGGGCAAGTAACAGCGGCTAAAACTGCCTCCCAGTTTGTAGCCTGCTACAGACCACCCTCCCAAACCCAGGAACCCCATTCAGCCTTCCTGATGACACTGCAGAGTATGAATGTCTCTCCAAATACCAAACAAGGTACACACAAATTACCACATAGGTGGTAATCCATTACGTACAGAACAAGTAATCAGGGACCTAGGGACACAAGTGGACAGTAACCTCTCATGTGACACTCACATTGGCAAGATGGCTAGGAAGACCTTCTATATTGGCCACCTTATCATGAAAGTATTCACATCTAGATTAAGAGAGGTCATTGTGGCCTTCTCCTATCAGGCCCATAATTGAGTACAATGCTCCATTTGGGATGTACCTTACCCGACACCTGCAGCAGTTAGAAAGACCCCAAAAGTACCTCACCAAGAGGATAAAGGGTCTCAAACATTTGTCATATGCTGCCCGGCTGAAGAAACCCCAGCTCTATTCAGTTGCATACTGCCTACTCAGAGGCGATGTATGCCTGACGTACAAGGCCATGTCCAATCCAGAATTAATGGACATGCTCCACTTCAGAAAATCCACATCCATCAGAGAAACCAGAGTGAGAGATTTGAACCTCAACACATAAATAAATAGGATGTGCTGGAGAGACAGATTCATAACCCAGAGGCTCCATACACTCTGGAACAGAATTCCAGTCCATGTTAGGCAGAGCCCCTCACTGACTCTCTGCAAGAGAAACTTGACGAGTGGATGGGAGATCGTAGATTTACACCGGGGGTCATCTCTGTGTCACTTCTAGTAAAGTAAACCTTAAATGTGCATAATATTCACATTGCAAGGGGTGGTGAAAGCCACACACAGTCTGGCTAGGCTTAAAAATGCCCTAGGGCAGATAGCCTAGTATGAACCTATGAACCTACGGCGATACAAATTGTGCAGGACACAAAGGATAATCACATGGCTTTCTTAACTGATGGTAGTAACCTTGGTGGGACTTCACAGATATGCTCTGCATTACTCAAATATCACAAACAATACACCAAACCCACACACATTGCCAACATCCAACCTGACAGGTTCAGTGCAAACTCCCCACCACCACCAAAATGCCAAATATCTATCCCAGCAGAGTGCTGGCCCCCTGACATTGCAGATGCTGAGGTAACAGCCAACATCTTCAAAGCAAAACACACAGCATCAATGGTACAAGATGGTGTCCTGGGTTGCGTCCAACAAGAACTCTAAGAAGAATGGAACACCATATAGCACTACTGCTCAATCTCAGTCTTACCACAGGATATGTACCCACAGAGCAGTGTACAGCAACAGTGGTCCCTCTCCTCAAAGGTGGTGCCTGAATGGATACTGCAAACTATCACCCCAGAATCCTGACTAGCTTGGTCTGCAAAGTTATGGAAAGGATCATCATGGACCCCAGAAATAAAGATATTGGGGACTTACACACATTGGACCCTACCCAGTGTGGCTTTCTGAAGGGCAGATCCTGCCCCTTAAACATGTTTGACTCATTTGAAACAGGCACCAAGGCCATTGATGAGGGGAATGTGGTCCACACAGCCTATCTAGACCTTGCAAAAGCCTTCCATACAATACGCCAGTTATTCATTACAGATAAGCTCACCAGCTTAAATATAAAGTAGATTCAAGTAGATGGGTTGCAAACCAGCTCAAGGACAGAACTGACATGGTCAGAAATGCTGCAGCCATGTCAGACTACAAACCAGCTACAACTGGCATCCCACAAGGCTTGGTCCTGGGACCTCTCTTGTTTGGTATATATTTCCCATAGGTACAGGCCAACATGGAAGGACTGTGTCTGAACAGGTTTTCAGATGAATACAAACTGGCCACCATATCTGACCCTCCAGCTGACACAAGCATCCTACAAAAGGGCCACATAGAAACAGACAACTGGTGCCACAGCCATGTCAACAGGCTTAATGCAGAATAGTGTATAGTCATCCCCTTTGGAAAAACAGTAAGTGCCCACCAATTACTACATAGGTGTTAACCCATGAAGTACTTTAGGAGTAATAAGAGACCTGGGGACACAAGTTGATACATATCTTGCATTTGACAACCATGTGGCTGTAGTGCTTACAGAAACATACCATATACCCACCTAATCATGAAGGTATGCACATCTAGATCAGGGGAGGTCATCGTGCCTCTCCAGTCAGCCGTCATCAGACTCTCGATTGAGTACAATGGCCCTTGTGGGATGTACCTTAGCAGACACCTGCATCAACTGGAAAGACCCCAAAAGTACCTCACCAGGAGGATCAAAAAGCTCTAACAGATGCCATGTGTTGCCTGATTAAACAAACTGCAGCACCACACAGTGCCATACTGCCTGCCCAGAGGTGATCTGTGCCTGATGTATAAAGCCATGTCCAAGCTGGAATCAATGAACATGCTACACCTTGTAAAATCTGAATGCTAGTGACCTATGCACATCACAGACCTGAACCCCAGCACTGACATAAATAGGACATGCTGTACTGATTGATCCATAACCCAGAAGCTCCCACCACTCTTGAGTAAACTCCCAGTACAGGTTAGCCAGAGAGTCCCTCATTGACTCACTTCAAGAGGAATCCTGATGAGTGGATGGGAGATGGTCGGTCTACCCTGGGTATCACTTTTATGTCACGGGTAGACAGAAGCACAGTATACTAACCTTGAAATATGTCATGGCAAACTCCAGTTAAAATGTGTGTTGAAGGACAAACACACTCTCTGACTAGCATTAGAAATGGCCTAGGGCACATAGCCAGTGTTTGTCAATGTCCACCCAAGTTGCGGAATACACTACCAATGTTGGACAATCCTGGTTTAAGCCGTCCATATCTGAACAAAATGCAACATGGTTATATTTGCACAACTGGCCCTTAACCAGTCTGGTGTGCTCACTATGAATATTTACAGCAGTGATAGGACTGAAACCCAGGATACTGTCCACCACAGTGAAAGAACTGAACCAGTACACTATACGATAGTACAGTGTTTGGTCAGTATGAAAGGATGTTGACAACTGTATGCAAAGTATCCCATGGAAACCCTGCAGGCACAGCATAATCCCTGTTAGGTTCACACACAAATCAGTGGGGTAGTAAGAACACAACATGACTTCCAACACACAACTGTAAATGTGGAATATAGATGAAGCTCACACACATCCACAAATGTGGTGGACCTCAGATCTCAACATATGGAAAGCTCACACTGGGCATGCTCACACATTTTGATAAATGAGACATATGTCAGGCAACAAGCTATGTAAAGCCTGAACTGGGCATGCTCACACACTTAGGCCATGTCTCAGTTTAGCAGTTGCCCACACATATCTGGCATTTGTATGTGTTAATCCAGGAACCTCCCACAATACAGCAATCTGCCCAGTGCACACAGTTAAATGACAACAGAGACATAAGTAAAATACTGGATCCCTCATATTCAAACATCTTCCACAGATACACAGGTTGTTCATAGAAACAGGGAAAGCTATAGCAATAAAGAACTGCAAACAGTTTATCAGCAACAGATATTGTGCATCTGACAATTAAACATATGGCTGTAGAGGTCAATATTAGGCTGTTTGCCCTAGGGAATACATAAGCTTATCCAGAGTGTAATTGGTGTCTGCCTCCACAGTACAGTAGGCTACTGTGCCTCTGCAAAGTTAATGCATATATATGCTATCCCCCTTACTGACGGATAGTAATAGATGTACATACCTCTTTATAAATAATGATGTCAGCACCCTATAAATACTGCAGGAGAAGAAATGATACTCAGTAATTTGAATAGCGCGCTCTGCTAATGCA
The DNA here is from genome assembly GCF_019279795.1 of Protopterus annectens. Taxonomy (NCBI): domain Eukaryota; kingdom Metazoa; phylum Chordata; order Ceratodontiformes; family Protopteridae; genus Protopterus; species Protopterus annectens. The sequence goes on from NC_056726.1 coordinate 1,692,032,718, forward strand.
TCTCTCTCAAGTGTCATAACATAGTTAGGTAGAGGATGAATCCTGCAAATGCTCAGTGTGTGTGTGTGTGTTTGGGTGAGGGGGGTTAGTGTGTGTGCAATCCTATGTGAAAGAAATGTCCCTTTTGACAACTAGAAGAACACACTACATGATGCACATTCCTCTTTCTAAACACTGATGATGTCAGCACTCTATAAGTACAGCAGGTGAAAAGAAACCTCCCAGTAATGCAAATAGCTCGCTCTGCTAGTGTGTCTCTCTCTCAAGTGTCACATCATAGTTAGGTAGGGGTTTGAATCCTGCAAATGCTGAGTGTGTGTGTGGGTTAGGGGGGGTTAGTGTGTGTGCAATCCTGTGTGAAGGAAATGTCCCTTTTGACAACTAGAAGAACACACCACATGATGCACATTCCTCTGTCTAAACACTGATGATGTCAGCACCCTATAAGTACAGCAGGAGAAAAGAAGCCACCCAGTAATGCAAATAGCGCGCTCCGCTAATGCGTCTCTCTCAAGTGTCATAACATAGTTCGGTAGGGGTTTGAATTCTGCAAATGCTCAGTGTGTGTGTGTTTGGGTGAGGGGGGTTAGTATGTATGAAAGAAATGTCCCTTTTGGCAACTAGAAGAACACACTACATGATGCACATTCCTCTGTCTAAACACTGATGATGTCAGCACCCTATAAGTACAGCAGGAGAAGGAAAACCTCCCAGTAATGCAAATAGCGCACTCTGCTAATGTGTCTGTTTCAAGTGTCATAACATAGTTAGATAGGGGTTTGAATCCTACAAATGCCATGTGTATTTTGTCACACAGTTTGTCCATGTGTGTGGGGTGTTGCCCTTAATATTGTACGACATAGATTATATCAGTAATGTCAATGCACACATGAGGTATGTGTGTGCCACATAGACATATGTACCTGTGACCTTAAATAGTTCCCATGTCTGAAGCCTGCCTCATGTGAATACATGGAATTTACATTACACAACTTTATGATGGTGGTTTTCTGTGCAAAGGCTGCATTTGGTATGTGAATATACAGTGAGAGTAGTCTATGGTGTCATCTTACCAGCGAGGGATACACATCTGGTCTGGAGCATATAGTCCACATGTTGTTGATGATCAGGTGTAGCATAGGTTCATAGGTTCATAGGTTTATACTAGGCTATCTGCCCTAAGGCATTTATAAGCCTAGCCCAAAGTTTTGTGGCTTACGCCACCCCTTATGTTAAAAAATACTGTGCCCATTAGTTTGTTGTGCCTCTGTCCAGCAGTGACACAGAGATGATTCCCGGGGTAAACCTACGAACTCCCATCCACCGGTCAAGATTTCTCTTGAACAGAGCCATCGAGGTGCTCTGCCTCACATGGACTGGGATTTTATTCCACAGCATAGGGAGTCTCTGGGTGACAAATCTATCCCTCCAGCATGTCCTATTTATATCCGTGCTAAGGTTTAAGTCACTTGCTCTAGTGGATCTGGTAGATTTGGATTTTTTGAGGTGGAGCATGTCCATTAATTCCGGGTTGGACATGGCCTTGTATGTCAGGCACAGGTCACCTCTGAGCAGGTGGTATGCGACTGAATAGAGCTGGAGTTTCTTCAGTCTGGCAGCATATGACTGATTTTGGAGTCCCTTTATCCTTTTGGTGAGGAACTTTTGGGGTCTCTCCAATTGCTGCAGGTGTCAGGTGAGATACATCCTGAATGGGGCATTGTACTCGATCATTGGTCTGATAAGTGAAGAGTACAGGGGAACAATGACCTCACTTGATCTGGATGTGAATCCCTTCATGATCAGGTGGGCAATGTAGAAGGTCTTTCTAACCACTTTAGCAATGTGAGTGTCAAAAGAAAGGCCACTGTCAACCTGGGTCCCCAGGTCCCTGATAACCTCTTCTGTGCTTAATGGATTCCCACCTATATGGTAGCTTGGGGTTACCTTGTTTTCCCCGAAGGGTATGACTATACATTTTTTGGCATTTAACTTCAGGCCATGGCTCTGGCACCAGTTATCAGTTTCCGTGAGACCCCTCTGAAGGATATCTGTGTCCGATGTACTTTCCACTATGGCGCCCAGTTTGCAGTCATCTTCAAACTTTGTCAGCCATAGTCCTCCTATGTTTGCCTGTACTTCTGAGAAGCAGATGCCGAACAACAGGGGGCCAAGGACTGAGCCCTGTGGGACCCCACTTGTGACCGGCTTGGAGTCTGACATGGCGCCAGCAACTCTAACCCTGTGGGTTCTGTCCTTTAGCCAGTTTGCAACCCATCTTGTGACATATGGGTTTACATTTAAGCTGGTAAGTTTCTCTATAATACCCGAGTGGGGTATTGTGTCAAGCTTTGCAAGGTCAAGGTAGGCTGTATGGACTGCCTTTCCCTCATCAATGGCCTTGGTGACTGTTTCGAAGAAGTCGACCAAGTTCAAAAGGCATGATCTGCCCTTGACAAAGCCAAACTGGGTCGGGTCCAATGTCTGCAAGTCCCCTATGTCTTTGTTTATGAGTTCCATTATGATCCTCTCCATAGCTTTGCAGACCAGGCTTGTTAAGCTTATGGGGCGGTAATTTCCAGGGTCCGTAGAGGTACCGCCTTTGTGGAGTGGGACCACAGTTGCCGTATGCCACTCTTTGGGCACGTATCCTGTGGTAAGGCTAAGATTAAACAGCTGCCTTATATGCGGGTTTAGTTCCTCGTTGAGTTCGTGTAGCACACAGCCGGGGACACCATTTGGTCCCATTGATGCTGTGTTTTTAGCTTTAGAGAGAGCAGCTTTCACCTGTGCATTAGAGATGTCTGGGAGGCTACACTCCGCTGGGATAGTTATCTCTCCTTTTGGGGGGGAGAGGGGGGTGAAGTTTGCACTGAACCTGTCTGCCAGTATGTTGGCAATGTCTGTGGGTTCAGTTGTTTTTGTATCATTTTGGACTAATTCTGCGCATATCTGGGAGTTTTCACCCAGGTTTCTAACATAGCTGAAGAAGGCCTTATGATTGTCTTTTGAATCTATTTCAATTTTTCTCTCAATTTTGGCCTTGGATGATTTTATGAGTGCTCGTATTTTTTTTACTAATAATGATCAAGGGTGTCTTCTCTTTTATGGATTTTGCTCTATCATGTAACAGCTTTCTCCTCTTATTGTAAAGTTTGTTTATGGCTGGGGTCCACCAGACTGGACGTTTGCCCTTGGTGGAAAGAGTCTTGGTTTTATTAGGGATTGCCTGATCCATGCAGTCCTGGAGGTGTTCGTAGAAGGCATTTGTAAGGGCTTCCGCAGCTTGGGTTGTGGATTCCACTGGCTCGGGGGCCTTGAAGGATACCACACCAGTCTTGAGTAGTGTGAAGTTTGCTTTAGAGAAATTCTTCACTGTGGTCTTTTTTGTTTGGGGTGGGGGGGGGATGTGGATTTCCAGTGAGATAAGTTTGTGATCTGATCTCACCAATGAGGGATATACTTCCGGTGTGGAGCATTTTGTCCCCATGTTTGTGATGATGAGATCTAGTATATTTTCTCCTCTTGTGGGAACGGTGACTAGTTGTTCCATGGCATTTGAATTTATGAACTCCAGGAACCTTTGGGCTAGAAAGTTGGGGCTTGAGTAATGTTCCCAGTCTATATTCGGGTAGTTGAAGTCACCCAATATAATGGTGTTTGGAGATACATTTTCAAACATGCATGTTTTCCCCTCTTGTGGGAGTGGTAACAAGTTGTTCCATAGCAATTGAGTGTATGGATTCTATGAACCGTACACCTAGGGTGTTGCAGCTACAGTAATGCTTCCAGTCTGTGTGTGGGTAAATGAAGCTGCCCAATATATTGTTGTTTATAGACACCTGCAGATATTCATGTATTCTTAAGTAGGCCAAGTGGGTTATCTGGGTTTAGGAGGGTGGTCCATAGCAGGCTATGAACTGGAAGTCAGTTTAACCCACAGTTAGATGCACATGGATAGTCCCTGATGCTTTGTGCTGTGCCACCAGCCTGGAAGTGTGTGCATCTGTGATGAATTTGGATACTCCCCCTCCTGTTCTGGTTCGGTGCAAGTTTTGGGGCCGACAAGCATGGTATGAAGTATAACCTGGCAGTGCTGAGGTGCACTTGGGAGCCTTGAACCAGGATTCTGTTACTGCACAGATATTGATGTTCTCCATACTAAGGACAGTTTCCAGTGCATGCATCTTGAAGTTTACACTGCTGGCTTTGAGTAGCATTACCATTAGTTACCTATCCCTTGTGATACCTATAGAGGTGGTTTTGTCTTTTGAGCCTTGCCTAAAAAAGGCACTATGGGGGGTAACAAGAGCCTTTGCCAATATCTGAAAGCCCATGGGTGACAGGTGCAAGCCGTCCCTAGCAAAGCATCGTGGCTTGTCAAGCATGTTATCCCACACTGACAGGCATTGGATCCCCTTTGAATGACAACCTAAACATAAGCCAATTGTTTAAATTGATCATCTTGTCTTCATATTGTGGCATCATTCTTGGTGAGGGTAAGATGCTACTCAAGGTCAGGGTCATACCAGCCTGGGCCACATGCTCAGAGAGCTCCTCTATGTCTCCTATCATGTAGTCCAGGGAGGTACATCTCAGGTCATTCACACTGGCACGGACAATGACTGAGTCATATTTGTAGATGCCTTGGAGTGACCTGTGTGCTTGTGTTATGTGGCGGATCATAGCGCCCAACAGGCATCTCACCGTGACCTCCTCCTTGTTCAGCCTGGTGAGCGGGACATCAGTGTACCTGATGATAGAGGCACCTATTACAAGTGTATCAGGTGTGTTGTTTAGCCTTAAGGGCTGTGACTGTTTGGCACACTGGCTTTGTGAGCTATGTGTTGCACGTGTTCTGTTCTGGGGTAGCGGTTTCTTGTGTGTCTGCTTTGGAGGTGTCTGCTGCTGAGGCAGGATTTTATTTAGAAACTCCGAGTATGTTTTCGTGTGTTTATGTGTTTGGATTGCTGTCGTGGTAGGTCTATGTGAGACTGGAATTGTAGTGACTGTAGTTTCCTTCTCCACCTGACAGGTTTTGCCAGTACTGAGCTGAGAGAGCTTAGCTTCCAGTTTGGCTATTTGGTTGCATCTCTCACATGTGTTGAAATTTGTTGGGAGGTGGAGAGGGTTGTCTGTGTACATGAGGCAGTTGTAACATTGCCTCATGATTCCCAGATTGACCAGCTGGACCGGAGAGGAGATTGACAACTGATCTTTGGACATGCTAGAATAGTATTGGGAATTCCTTTATAATTAACAACAAAAAGGGCCACTGGGGAACAAGGTACTCAAGGTGAGTTTGTGAGGGTGTAGTGCTTTTAATTTGTAAGTGCTGGCATATATTAATGCTTTAGTGAGCAAGTGCCAGGTAACTCATATGCAATGTGTTACAGGTAACGTAAATGCAAAAATGACAAACAGTGACTTTCTGTCAAGTGAAACAAGGAAATAAGTACAGTAAGCAATACAGATGTCACTAGGGATCCACAGAGGCGCTGTAAAGCTGCGTTTCAGGTGGAATTAGTGTTTCAGGGAAATAGCAAGCAAACAAGCATACAAACAAAGATACATTCAGCAGGCCTGGATCTAGTCTATGCTGCAGCAAACAAGGTGTACCACTTTCAGTAAGAAACAGTTCAAATATGCAGGCACTATAAGCCTATAGCCAGACATTCCCAGCTTAGACGGGCAGGGTCCAGCCTCTCCTCCCACAAGAGTGCAGACCATGAACCTTCATAATATAAAATAAATGGCCTGAAGCACAACTGCTTAAACCTGAAATAATACACATTTAGAATAACAGACACTGAGCCCTCAATCAGCAGTTCCCAACTTAGTAGGATGTATGCTACCTGTCCTGCCACCACAGTATCCTTGACATTTAATGAGACTCACCCTCCTGTCATAGTTAGTTCTGTGTTTTGGGGCTGTCAAGCATGGTATGAGGTGTAACCTGGTAGTGCTAGGGTGCTCTTGTGAGTTTTGAACCTGTTGTCTATTACTGCACAGATATCAACATTCTCCATGCAGAGTACAGTTTGGACTGCATGCATCTTGCGGTTTACATGTCCATCATTGAGTATCATTACTTCCATTTTCTTATCCCCTGTGCTACCTATATAGGTGGCCTTCTGTTTACAGCCTTACCACCAGAATGCACAGATGTGCAGACATTACACTATGGTAATCAATAGGGGTGTACCAAACAATACAGTGACAATCATACTGTTACTGCATCAGGCATGCTGGGATATACCCACAATGATATCATTACACTGTACTGTTGACAACATGATAATATTCCTACACTTCTATGTAGTCACCCTGTGCATCAGCACCATGTTAACCTGTTCCTGCATCGATGCTACAGATTGCAGGAGGTGGCACAGTTTCATCATATGCACAGGGTGTGTACTTGGTATGCCTAAGTCTGCCACTGATACAACCAATCGACATGTATGTGTGTGTGTGTTAGTGAGGGACAACAGTACCAGATGGGGCAATGTTGATGCAGTGTGTGTGTGTATGTGTTAGCCCTAGGTGTTAGCATTATGCATGTGTGTATGCATGCACACAGTTCCACCTCATGGCTGCCATATACGGGTGTTTGTGGACAGCCACGGACTGTACCTGCCAGGTCATACAGATCACCGTCTCTGCCATGGACACGGTACCTGTGCCTGGCAGGGGTGCTAAGGACAGTATCAGGTACTAAGCCAGACTGGGTACTGTCATCAGAAGCAGTTGGTTGGTGACTGGAGACATGTCCCTGCTGGGACTGTCCAGAGCCATGTGCACATAGTTTCCTGGGGTGGTCTGATGACAGCACAGACCCAGCATTGCTGGGGCTGGTACTGGCACTATGGGAGCGGCCGCGGGTTTGTTGTTGTCCACGACAACTGCCAGCTGCTGCTGTTGCTGGCATATGTCCACGTCGACGCCTCAACCATCCTGCATTGCCCTGGCTGATGGACATGTAGTTGTGGAACAGATCTAATGTGTCCCCCCAACGTTTGTCAATGACCTCGGTGAAGTTACGGATGGCAGCCGCAACGTCACGCATACTGTCATTCATAGCAGTGTGATGTGGTCTCAGCTCCCTCAGACCCTGTCTGGTGTACCGTTCCATACATGACTGTGCCTGCATTACAGCCCAGAACATAGCTGAGGTTGAAAGACCTCTGTTGGCATGTCTGACAGGGGCAGTACGGCCACGGATGCTCCCACGAGAACCCCTGGACATCGGTCTGTGTGGTACCATGTCAGGACTCTGGCCATGGCTGCTGGGAGGGGATGCATGTGCCACTGATACCACATTACCCTGGTCAATGCCCACTGTATCCTGTCCATCACCTAGGGACATTGGTGACAATGGATGTATTGGCAGGATGACTGTGTGCATTGATGGGGTTGACAGCTGTGTACTGTCGATTGGCTGACCAACAACAGACCCTGGCACACCTCCCTGTGCCATTACACAGGTATCATCATTATCACTATCCTCAGTAGCGGATTCAGGTTCCCTGCTGCACACCACCAGAGCAACACCAGAACCTGTGAGAGGAAGACAGGAAACACAATGTTACCACAGATGCACACAGGCACCTGCACAGATGCACACATGCACACATGCACACATGCGCACATGCACACATGCACACATGCACACATGCGCACACGCGCACATGCACACATGCACACATACACACATGCACACATGCACACATACGCACATGCACACATGCACACATATGCACATGCACACATACGCACATGGCACACATGCACACATGCACACATGCACACTCCTTAGTACATGAGATACAAACACACAGACACAAACACACCTGCAATCAAACACATAGCAATACTGTTTGAGGGTATTATTACTATTAGTATCATTAGTATTAAAGGTATTGTTATTACACACTCACCAGCATGGATTGGCTGCCTTGCTGTTACACCAGAGGGACCTGCACAAATAAGACATGTATTGTCAGTGGGCACAACTGTGCCATTGATACTGTGAGTATGATACAGTTCAGTAGTACGACAGTTGGCTTTCACAGGTCTACTGCTGATATTGAGAATATCACTCTTGCCCAGTAATTACCGGGATAACAGCTACAGACATAGTACACACCTCACACATGCATAAACTGCCAGTGTAGAGAACAGTCAACTATAGATATGGCATGTTACTTGCACGCTCCAAGTCCTGATGCTGGTTGGCTCCAGCCTCCATCATTACACATGTGTGCAGATGTTATTGTTGTTGGGCTGGAGCCACAACACGTAGGAGGAGCCCCTCCAATCTGGTGAGGGGGGTGTATAGCCGCCCCACCACCTATGGCAACCTGTTGCCTGTGGATATCAGATGCACGCTGACGGACATTTCTGATTAAATCACTGCAGTGATGGCGTACCTGCTCATATGTCCGGTTATGCATGCCTATGTTATTTATCCGACGGACAAGGTCTTGCCACAGTGCAGCCCTCTCCTGCTAGTTCTGGCTGGTGCGGGAAAAGAGTGTGGCAAAATCCCGCACCAGGCTCTGGTGTATCTCCTCATCCTCTGCAGCAGAGTAGGTGGGGTTGCGCTGGTGCAACATCGCCCTGGAAGGAAAAGAAAAATATGTGAGCAAGTGATATGGCACACATAATACTCTACTGTACTGATATCACTGAACTGCCATATATAGCCACTGTCTGTCTATTGGGGGATACACATGTAAATGACCACATATCAGTGCTCAGCCAACAACTGTGTGACAGTGCCTGGCACACTCCATACAACAAACTAGAATACTCCAGCAGTCGGTACACTGTTTGAGGTCCAATGCACAACCTCACACTGCGGGTTTGTATCAGGGTAATGTATGGGGAACATTGTCAACCCATGCACTGCATGCAATGCACAGTACATATTTCACTGGTAATGCACCCTAGTCTTTGCTGCCATAACCCTACCTACACCGCAGTCACATACAGGGAACCACAGCACAACATATGGCAATGTAGTATGTTTGTATCCCAATACCTGACACATCTTTCTCTGGCCTCACACCAACGACACACACTACCATGACAGACACAAAGTCATGCTCAGCAATCACACCATTACAGAACTTGCACACAGTCAGTGGCACACTCATTCCACCTCACATAGTTGGTATTGCAATGAGTCCATGTGTGTGTGCATTGTGTCTTAGGTAGGTAGTATGCTATTGGCCCTGGGCCTACAGCAGCATACTGTTATGCTACCCTGCCCCTTGGGACACATGTAATGTGATCATACTTGCTTCTGTCAAACAGTTACACAGGGTGACTCATATGGCATATTACCTATCTGCATAACATTCAACAGGGGTATGTCTGACATCTACTAATGGGGAGCCTTGCTTCTTAATGCTGGGTGGTTTACTCCAGGGTATGGCTTATTTGTGGGTAGGAACCTGTACCTCCACCATGTGCTTTTTACTGCGGTGCCAAGGATGACAGACATAGGTCATTTAGGCTGGGGATATTGTGAGGTGTTACCATGGTTGTTGGACAACTGTTATGGGTGTGACTTAACTATGTATATCCAGCAGTGGTAACCTCTGTGTAGGTCGTATGAGAGGCACTCAATCTGTGGTTTTGTCAATCACTCTGCATAGGTAATGTGTTTGGGGCATTATCACTGTTTGTTAGGTATGACTGTGTCCTTCTCCATTTCTGTAGTTGTCATGGGAGGTACATACCGTGTAGGACATTGTGAGGTGTGGAGGGGTACAGTGACCTACATTTCCCTAGCTGACACACCATGTCTGCTGACACGTGCCATGTACAGGTATTACAAGACTAGTGTGCCACTGTGAATATCAATGGGGAGGCTATTGTACACTTGTTTCCCATGTTCCTTCCTGACACATCCATTAGTAGGCAGGCAGCCACAGATGTGGTGGTTAGTGGTGTAAGTGTTTTGGAATGGGGTATGGTACTCCAGTATCCACACTGGTGTTCAGTCCATGCCTTTGTCACTAGGCACCTGTTGCAATACATCTGCACACATGTGCCTCTCTCAGTATATATATATATATATATATATATATATATATATATATATATATATATATATATATATATATACACACATACAGAGAGAGAGAGAGAGAGAGATGGGGGCTGAGTGAGACAGAGAGAGAGATAGTCATATACATACATATCTGTAGACATTCATATCTGTCTGTATATGTGTATGTATCTATATATATCTATATATGTATGTGTCTATTACATATATATGTATATACATATTCTATCTATCTATATATGTCTATCGATTTCTACATCCCTCTCTATTTATGTATACATATATGCATACGATATATATATATATATATATATATATATATATATATATATATATATATATATATATATATAGATATATATATATATATATATACATATATAACTATACATACGTATACATACTATATATATATATATATATATATATATATATATATAGATAGATAGATATATGTATATACCTTTTTATTTACACATACGAATACACACACTAACATACTGCTAAACATCCATTACTGTACAACCTACATTGTATGTTGCACTACAACCTACATTGATATGTGCACATAGCAACCTTCACATACATATGTATGTCCAGCCTTCACTAACAGTTGCAGTATGTCACCTGCCCTATGCACATCTTCATATATAAAGATACACACTGCTAACACATATGGAGGGTTCACAGTATGTAGACTATTAGATTATTAGTTTACATTACCTTTGTTTGTCACTGCTGTTTGTGATGGCTTGCTGCTTGGTGGCCTGCTGCTGCTTATCTTGCTGGTTGTTATTTTATTTTTGGCTGTCTCTGAGTCTCTTTCTGTTTATCTGTTTTTCTGTTTCTCTCTCTCTCTCTCTCTCTCTCTCTCTGTCTCTCCCTCCGGATGTTGCAATGAAAGTATTGCATGTGTGGACTGGGTGTACAGGATGCTTTTGTAGGTATATGCACATGTGCATGTGATGGCCTCTGCCCCAATTGTTAGCCAGCATTTACTAATTGCATGCAGCCTGCTGTGTGGTAATTGCAGTTCTCACTGTGATTACAGGACAGTGCTATAAAATGTTAGGTTAGGTAGGCGTAGCCCTTTCAGATTTTCAAGGTGGGGACCATGCTGGTATGCAGTGGACACTGTTCTGTGAGTGTAAAGGTTGGTATGTCTCTCATATTTCAGGCTGTGTTGTAGACACTGCAATGCATGTTATACTGAAACCTGACTATTGCTTCCTCCAGTTTATTCTTCTCAGTGTGTATGTTAACTGACACCTAATAATACTAATAATGTTTAAATGGGAGTATGTGCTTTCCTGTGGGACTTGTGGAGTAACTGGTATATAGCAATGGCTCTTGCAATTTGTTGCTATGGCTTCACTATTTGGCCTTTACATTCACTCCTTGAATGCCTGCTAGGTGTCTTTACTGGAATGTGTTGCTATGGCTTTCCTATTTTCCATTTACATTCACACCTTGTAATGCTTGCTATATTTCTTTGAGCAGCAATTCCTTATATTTGTTGTGGTTTGGTGGTACTGCATGCAGTCTGGTCTGGCCAAGGTGTGGGGCTTGACACCTACAAGGGTATTTTATTTTGCTGCTGAGCAGGCCTCAGTTACTCTCAGGTGTATCTTTTATCAGCCTCAGGGAATGGTACATATCAGTGGGATACACCCGTGATATATTTCAGATATTCTGCAGTTGTGACTGTGAGGTATTTTGAGCATATGTATTACTACACCATTTCTGACGTGCAAGTAGTGCATACTTTCAGTAATTGGTCGTTACCATTAAATGGGTTAAAACACCTTTCTGCCTACTGTTAATACATTTCACAGGGAGTCAGTGGGTCACAGTTAACATTTGTTTTCAAATCAGGGACATCCCTGTAAATCAGTCACCATTGCGAGGTCTGGCCTCTTACCTATTCAAATATGGCAGTGTTTATCCTGCTCTGATAGTGTGTGTGGTTTGCAAGGTGCTACTGTCACATTAGTACCTACTAGCTACCAACTAGCATGGCTGTATCTCTTCCCACACTACTGTTATACAAATCCACAAAAATTGCCAGTAAAGATACAAGAAAAGCTTTGTGTAATAGCCTTCCTATATTCCCTTTACATTCAATCCCACTATTTCATGATATATTGTTTTCAGCACAAAGTTCTTGCATATCAGTCATGGCTTAGTGGTAAGTCATGCAGACTAGTGTTTCCAAGGTCCTGGGTTCGAGACTGATAGTGGGATTTTATTTTGCTTCTGAGCAGACTACAGGCCTTGTCATTCAGAGTGACTAAGGCACTTTTAAGCAGTTGTAAGCGGGTTAGCGCTGGTTTGCCCAGTGCTCACGCATGCGCACTGTCGCTTAGCTTCATGCACACACGCTTAGCTTAGCGCACACCAGCGCATACCCGCTTACAACTGCTTAAAAGTGCTTACTGTTGCGCACACCTGCAAAGAAAAGAACATGGGGAGATAGGAAAGTGGTGAAAAAGGGGGCACAAAGAGGGTAGGACAGTAGGAAAACAAGCTTGGGATTTGCAGGAAGGGTGTAGGAAAGGTCCATAGCTGCCCATTTCTTTATCAGCAACAGCTGTGCATACGTGTGTAATTTGGTGTGAAATTTGAAACCTTCCACCCCTAAGAGAGGGGTGAGGACAACAAAATATGTTGTACAGCCAATTGTAATTACCAGTTCACATGTCCAGCAGACATGTCTGCAAAATGGGCAGCTATGTATGGGGTGTAAGTTTTTTGCGGGAACAGAGTGCCCTTTTTTTTTTTTTTTTTTTTTTCAGGTAAGAGTGGAATGTCAGGTACAGGAAGTAGGTATATTTGGGGAGGTAGGTAGGGGAGGTTAACAGACAAGACAAACAAGATGCATACAGGGGCAGAGTATGACACATGTGGGGGTGAAACACAATTGACGGGGACGGATGTTTGGATATTGCGAGCCCATGAGCCTACAGATGGCAACAGTGGAACTGAGATCCCCACCCATGGGCAGTTGCCACTGTGCCTTCATTGCCCAGGATGGGGCTGTGCTGGGGGCTGTGTAGGATGGGTAACAGGCACACCCGTGAGTTGCGCCACCCATGCCTCAAGCTGGCATAGGGGTTCAAGCACAGAATGCCTGATCTCGCTATGCACCACAGACCAGACACTACGGAGGGTGAGTGGACGGTCTCCTCCGGCCATGCTTGCAGAGGGGGGATGAGCCCCATCACCTGCAGCACTTCCACCCAAAGGTGGCACAGGGCCACCGGAGGAGGGGACGGCCTGGGCACTAGTGCCAGGTGCACTCGCCAGCTGAGGTGGGAGAGGTGGGTCCACTGGAACCCGCCTTCCCTGTAGTCCTATGTTTAGCAATATTTTATGACATTTTGCGTTAGTAACAAACAATACCATTCAAAATTAGTTGTAACAGCATGCATCAGTATTCCCATTAACCAAACACCCATGAATTCCAAACATTGAACAGCAAGTATAACACATGCATAATTTGAACAACAGTACACAATCCAACAGCATGCAGGGTTGACTGATGGCAACAGACCATCAGGTTTGGATATGTGAACAGGGCACATGCATTAACGTACATGCAAATATGTATGAAACAACAGGACAAATGTCCATAGGAATTAATTGTGAATACACATACCCATTTGGTGTGGAATGGATTATTTGTGAATATAGTGTAGGGTGAAGAAATATTTAATTAACAACTTCAACTACCTGTACATATGCTGTACATTTCTAGTAGCTGCAGATATATATATATATATATATATATATATATATATATATACACTACAGGTCTTAGTACAGTTTCCTATATGTAACCTTAGGTATGTTGGTGATGTGAATGTTACTGCTACATTAATATACATTGCATTTTTATTCATACACGTTCATATCTGGCTGTGTTCAGGTACAGCATCCTGCTACATTTGATTTATATGGCTTTAGACAACTGTGGATGTTCGGTATATCATACAACCATACTATCTCCATATTGCAAGGGTACAGCAACATATCCAAATTGTGGGACAGACATTCCAGCTTCAGTACTTTATTACACACATTTCACTCTTTGGTTGTGGCTGTCTCATTCATGTCATTATGTACTCACTGCAGTATACTTTATTCAGGAGTTATTACAACTTTCTTGGTGGATTCATACCTCTTTTTCACACTCTCACTTGTTTTATTTTTACAGTTCAGGATGGCACTTAATTCTAGGCTTTATTAAGATGTTTTACTTGGTTACAACAATCCTTTCCAACAGACTCACTTGTGTTATGTGGCAGATTTTAAAAGGGGATGTATTTCACACATGTGTTGTCCTTAGCTTGTTTACCAGTAATTTTCAGCCTGCCGCAGGTTATCTACTATTACAATACAGATGGAAAATCTCTATTACAGACTTGTTTCATTTTTATTTCTGGATTACAGGCTGCATCACTTATCTAATCACACAGTACTGGCAGAATCTTTCTTCTACTGTTATTTGAACTTTATTCATAAGTAACTACACTGAACTCTTTTACAAGCTGTCTCACTTATATTGTATAACAATTACAGAAAAAGAATTACTAACCTGCCTGGTGGTGCAACCACACCAGCCTATCACCATAGGCTCTCCGATTCGCAGAACGCACACCTGCAGCTGTAATATAAATGAAGTAATATTGGAATATACATCTCCATAATATCAGCTAGGATAATTTCTTACATACATAATTACATGGCACTTACTCAGTAGTGGGGCGTTGGGCATTTGCCGGGCCTCCTGGATCCAACGGTTCAGTTGGTCCTGCTTTCATCTCTTCAGGTCCGCATAGTGGTGACGGACCTGTTCACCAGTCCTTGGTATGCCTGTGGCATTGATGAGATCATGTGCCAACTGGTCCCATGCCTCTGCCTTGTATGCTCCCCACAGGACCTGGCCCTGCATGAGTTGAGCCTCATGATCGTGGACAAGGAGCCAAACCATGTATTTGGACTCCTCAACATCCCACCTCTGTGCTCGGAAGCGACTACCCTCTCCTACACCTGCCATCCTGACTGCAAATAGGTTCCACAATCAGTTATGATGTGTATTCCTGCCTATGGGGCTTATATATGCCGTTTTTCCCACACTTATCTGTGATTGGCCATTTTGGAAATGTATCAGCTTAACAAAACCTGCTTTGTCATGCTTCTATTTCCATTCATTCCTACATATACGCTAATACTGCATTTCTCAGTACAACTGTCATGGCTTAATGGTTCAGTACTTTGACTGTGGTGCATGATATCCTGGGTTTGAGCCTGGCCATTACTTTTTTTATTTTATGACTGTCTACACAGGCTAGAAGGTATGTCTGTGTGAAGGCAGTTTTGATACAGATTGCTCAACGTTGCCCGCCAGTAAGCTTGTTGGCGTGGTGCGCAGCTCCGTGCAAACGGGTTACACTGGTTTATGTGTCATTTGGCTATGAGCATGCATATTACACTCAGCTCAGCTACGGGCACACAGTTTCAGTGTGTTAAAGTGCTGCTCAACTCCGGGCACTCTTATTACACCTGTTAAACCAATGCTCACCTGTGGGCAGTCATACTCAGCTTGTTAGAGTGTAGCTCAGCTATGGGCACTTATTAAATTTTTTTTTTTTATTGTATCACATTTCTTCGAAAAGACATGGCCCATTTCATTACATTTTACCTAAATTATAGTTATATATGTATGTACATATATGTCAGGGGATTGTTTCGTGCTTATTTCACTAAAAATAGAAAATGATGTTGTTGGGGCTCGAACCATGACTATCTCTTCTTTGGCCGACGTCTCTACCACTACACTATTGCTACTTGACTTACTTTGCATATTTAGATCTTATATGCTTTTCCACTGACTGCTAACTGTGGCTGAGCGAAGGGCACACCCGCGCAAATGAGCACAATTACGGACAAACATTTTTAAAATTTAAAATAAAATGTAACTGTTCATTTTTACGTTTTACATTTCAGTTGGGTTTATAGTCTGTGGGGGCATGTGTGGTGTTGTGTTTCTTGACATTTCCGCGGACCTGCTCGTGGGAGTTTCCTTTCGGGACTGTGACTCTTCTGGGGGCGTGTCCCTTTGCAGGACTCGCCGTGCGGACACGCCCCTACTTTCTTACACGGACCATGTTAGCCTAGGGTGTGAGTCAGCATGCCCTCATGAATATGCATGGCATGCTGTCACACCGTTTAACTGCAGCCTCCGTGTAAGACTTGTTAACTCTTACATGAAGGCTTCGTGAATCCTGGCCACTGTGAATCCTTCAGTAGGAAACATCTGAAAAAGTTCAGTAAGGTTGCACAGCAAGGGAAGGTACAGGAAATGGTGGAATCTCTGACACAGGCAATGCTGTGGTGAGATAGGCCAGTGAGTTCCCATATGAAAGAGCCACTGATGAAGCAGGATGCAACTAAGGAGAATATATCAGAGGAAGGTGTTCTGGAACTTTCTGTATTATGCTCACAGACAATGGCGAATAAAGAATGTGTCCTCAGTATAGATGAAAAGATCTAATAGAGATGGATAGACATATTAAGATTGATTACATAAATAGATTACAGAAAGTCAATAAGACCCAAAATGTTAGAGGTCTGTTAACACAGATGAACACAATAACACTATTAACAGAAATTCATGTGATACAACAGAAGTAAATAGGATATATTACTGCACAGCTAAATTAAAAACGGATACGTCATACCAGAAAAATACAGGGCAATGAGGGAAATGAAGGGAATAAATCAAATGCCATTATGGAAGTACTGAATAGAGAAAACTACAACGTAATTTAGACAAGTGTTACTGTCAGAACAGTACAGAAGAGGGAACAGATCAACAAAAATACTTAGAAAGTAGACATGATAAAAGCAATGAACAATATTAGAACAATTCGGGATCTATTGTACACTATTGCAAATAATAAACTAAAGATATCAGCACAGGCAGAAAAACGTAAAAGATATGCAGATAAATAAAAAAGGAAAACTATAATGTAAGCATTTCATTGATGAACCAAAAAAGTTTTATAGAGAATTTCACAACAAAGCAAAAGGAATATAAACACCACCAAAAAAGACGAAATATACACATTTTGGAGAAATATCTATGAAGACCCTGTGGAACATAACAAAGATGCTGAATGGACAGAAGAAGTAAAAGAAACAGTAAGAATTTCAAATGTACAGGATATGAAATGGGATGAAGTAATGGCCAGAGAAATTAAAATAAAATTAAGAAAAGTTCCTAAATGAAAAATCCCAAGCCCAAATGCAGTACCTAACTTCTGGCTAAATGTATCAATGTCATTGCATGACAATTTAGCCCTGAGTAAGAACTACTTATATGCATATCCCAAGCAGAGACCAACATGGTTAACAACAGGAAAAACAATACTCCTCCTTAAGAGAGAACCTGCAAGCTATCTTAAAAACTATAGACCAGTAACTTCTTCCGATAATGTATAAACTATATACTGGAACTGATACTGACAAAGTTTATAGTCATTTAGAAGAAAACTCAGTCGTGGCAATAGAACAAAAGGGTAGCAAAAGAAAGTCACATGAAACAAAGCATCATTTGTTGTTAAATAAAGTCATAATGGAGAATTGCAAAAGTGGGAATAATCCAATTATGTCATGCAGAGATTATAGGAAAGCATTTGGTAACATTCCCACATTCAAAGAATCATAGGATTGTAGGAGGTTACTAGGTTATTGGGCGTAAGGTCTGTACAAGACTAACCATGTTATACCCTTGTTCCCTTCTGGAACAAGATATATAGCCTATGTTTGCATGCAAATCTAAGATCAGCACAGGCTGCCCCTGTCTAAGAGGGATATTGGTGTAACCCCTGGTGTAAATTTATGGTTTCCCATTGAATTGTCCAAGTTACGCTTAAATAGGGTCAATGGAGAGGTCTGTTTTACATGAATTGGTAGTCTGTTCCAGAGTTAAGTAAGATACCAAGAGTGAGTGAAACTTGTTCCATTGGATTTGCAGATGTGCAACAGCTTCATCAAGGCAGGGTCTGAGACTGCTGTGTAGGCCAGGCACAAGTCATCTCTAAGCAGTTTATATGATACTAAATAAAGTGTTAGAGCCTTCGATCAATCCATATAGGTCATGTGTTGTAGGCCCTGAATGTTCTTATTGGGAAACCTTTGAGATCTCTCCAGTTGCAGAAGATGCCTGGTGAGGTATATACAGAAGGGACTATTGTATTTTACTATTGGTCTGATCAAAACCAAGTATAAAGGAGTTATAACCTCATTAGCTTTAGATGCTATACCCTTGCTTATGAGGTCTGCAACATAGAAGGCCTTCCTTACTACTGTGGACACCTGATGATCAAAATTAAGGCTGCTATCAACTTGCATTCCTGAATCTCTCACCACTGGGTTTGAACTTAGGGAGATATATTAATGCTGTAATTAAACGGGGTTTCTCCTTTGCTGAAGAGGATGATAATGCAATTTTTTTTCATTTAGTTTAAGTTTGTGGTTTTGACACCAATCATTTGTCTGTATAAGCCCATTTTGTAGTATTTTGACATCTTTGGGGGATTCTATGATTGTACTCAGTTTGCAGTCATCAGCAAACTTGGTAAGCCATAGGCCATCTATTTTCACCTGGACTTCTGAAAAATAGATACCAGACATAGGGGGTCAAGTACAGATCCCTGTGGAACACCACTGGTAACAAATCTGCTAGCAGAGTTAGCATCCCCAATTTTGACTGCACGTATTCTGGTTGTGAGCCAGTTGGCAACCCAGCTAGTGATGTAAGGGTTAATCTCCAGCTGGCTGAGTTTCTTAATGATGCCTGAGTGACTGACTATGTAAAGGCCTTGGCTAGATTGAGATAGGCAGTGTGAACTGTTTTGCCTTCATCCAGGGCCTTGATGACATTCTCAAAGAAGTCCACCAGGTTTAGTAGGCAAGATCTGCCCTTAACAAAGCCAGACTGGGTCAGGTCAAGAGTTTGAAGGTCACCTATATCCTTGTTGATAAGATCCATGATGATTCTCTCCTTTCAGATAAGGCTGGTTAGACTTATGGGTCTATAGTTCCTGGGGTCAGTTGGAGGATCCCCTTTGTGCAAAGGGATTATGGTTGCTGTTTTCCACTCAGCTGGGACAAAGCCAGTGTTTAGACTGAGACTGAAGAGTGTGCTCAGCAGTTCTGCTAACTCTTGTTTTACACCATTTAATAGACAGCCTGAGATGTTGTATAGCCCCATGGAGGCTGTGTTTATGCCCTTGGAGAGTGCAACTGTGATATGCTCTCTGACAATACTAGGCCAAGGACTGGTGACAGGTATGTTACAGGTTATGACTGGTGAGGACAGAGGGTTGAAGTTTTTACCAAACCTGTCTGCTAGCAGATTGGAGATGTCCTCGGGTTCAATATAAGGGATACCATCCACAGCTAGTTTAGCACAAAGCTGGGCATTCCCTTTTAGATTGTAGACATAGCTAAATAATGCTTTTTGATTTACCTTAACTAGGGATGCTAAATTCAAACTTTACAAGCTTTAACTTTAGCTTTACAAGATGTCTAATCTGCTTGTTTATGATTTGGAGGTAGTTCTTCCTTTGCTGGGACAGTTCCTTCTTGTTTTTTGACAGCAGTTTCTTTCTCTTATTGTATAACTTATTTATGCTATATGTCCAACAGAGTGGCTGTTTTATTTGTGAAGATCTGGATCTGGATTTGATCCATTCTGGTACAGCTGAGTCTATACATGTATATCTATGTATATACAGGACATTTGTGTATACCTCAGTATAGGGGTTGTACATCAGAGTGCAAGTGATGTGTGTACTATATATTTATGAAGCATGTCAAGGCTATACATGCACATATACATTCCAGACACGTGCAATCCCTAGTGCCATTTTGAAAGAGCAGCCAGGGAGAGAGCATTCAAGATTGCAGTTGTTAATTTGTATATAAGTTACTTAAGTTAAAGTCAGTAATCTTCTATAATGTTTGTATAAAATAAAGCTGCTTCAGCAGAACCCATGAAGATCTTCTATTGTGTCCCAGATAGGAGACGAACAGGGGTCATTGTCATTAGTGTTGGCAGTGAGTCTGAAACTATTGACACCATTGCTCAGTAGGCTATAGTTTGCTTTGGAGAAATGTTTAACATTTTTAGGTTCTGAGGGTGGGTTAGGTATGATTGTTACTTCAAACAAGACTGATTTATGATCAGACTTTACCAGAGAGGGCCCCACACATGGGGCGATGCAGCAATCCCCCATGTTGGTGAGCACTATGTCAAGTATGTTAGAGTCCCTTGTAGGGGTGCTGACTATCTGCTCCAGAGCATTTGTGTTAATAAAGTGCAGGAACCTTTGGGCAAGTGTGTTTGTGTTCATATGTACCTAATCGATGGAAGTATAGTTAAAGTCACCCATGACCAGGGTATTTAGCTGTACTGAGAGTGACTCTTGTAGGTCCATGTAGACTATGTGTTTTTTGTGGTTCATGGTGGGAGACCTATAGCTAACAATGAAATGGGGAGGGTCTTTCCTACAGTTAGTTTGACTTAGAGTAACTCTAGGGTGATGGATGGATATGCTGCCTTCCTTATTTTTTTCTTGTTCCTTGTGTGGTCTGAATGTGCCATTGTGTGATCTGAACATTCATGGATAAAGGAGTTCTTACAGATGTATTAGATACCCCCTACATTGATCAGTTACATTGCAGTGACCATGAAACAGTGACAAACCAATATGTAGCTAAGCCATGATGATGGGCAAATTATTATACCAGGGATAACAATTCAATGGGGGATATCCCAGGGTGACTATTTGTCACTGCTGCTCTTTTGTCTTGCCCCTAACCCATTATGCTGTCTACTTAATAGATTAGATGATGGTTACAATTTGACTCCCAGACAAAAAACAAAGTGTAAAGACTTATTTTGTCCTTTTGTGGATTTTTTAAAACTGTATAGTTCATCAGATGATGAGCTAAAAGCACAACTGGAAGTGGTCAAAACTTTCTCAGATGATATAAGAATGTCATTTGAACTTGATAAGCGTGCAAAATTCACAAAGTTTCAGCACCAAGAAAATATCAGTCCGGGACAGGAATGTAATATAAAGAAACTTGAGCAGAAAGAAGTGTGTAAATATTTGGGATTTGATGAAGGATCAGTGATAAAACATGAACAAATTCAAACAAAACTCAGTAAAGATTATTTTAGAAGACTAAAATTAATAATGAAATCAGCCCTGACAACTAGAGACAAAGTTCAAGCTATAAACCAATTTGTTTTTCCTGTTCTAACTAACATTTGTGGGGTGATTGATGGCCCCAAAAGGTACTGGATCAGTTGGACAGGAAAATAAGAAAAATGCTTTATGCTTATAAAATGATATATAAGAATCAGTGTGTATACAAAGATTATATATTCCTCGTTCTGAAGGAGGCCTCCTTTAAACTGATGATATATATAGATCTGCAATTATAAGACTGTATACATAGCTGCTGAACTCAGCAGATCTAAACATAGTGAAAGTTTTGAATCATGAAGAGAACAAGTCTAAGATGACTTCCCTGCTTAGTTTAGCAGCAGCATATCAGTGTCAAGCGGGAATGGAAAACTAAACCAGAAGTACACAAAAATCAGACAGCAAATGAATGTGACAAAAACAGAAGAAAAAATATATGGTGAAGGATCCAATGACTGAGGTCAAATCTAGAATCAGAGGGGCTGCAGCCAATTGGCATAGAGTGTCAGGAGTAATATTTGACAGATGAATGCCAAAGAAGCTAAAAAGTAAGTTGTACACAACAGTGGTGTGACCAGTACTACTATATGGTACATAAACCTGGGCAGTAAAGGCAAAGGAGATGAGAAAACTAGAGTTCATAGAAATGAAGTGCCCGAGAAGGGTGGTAGCCTGCACACTATGGGACAAATGAAGAAATGAGGACATGACATCAAAAGCCAAAGTAGCTCCAATTGCAGAAAAGACCAAGGAGAACAGATTACAGTGGTTCTTGCACATGTGCAGGAAAGCAGAAGACAATCTGGTAAAGAAGATTTGGGACAGACAAGAAGAAGGCAAAAGGAAACAAGGGCATTCAGCAAAGAGGTGGGTGGGTTGTGTGAGAGGAGATCTCTGACAGACAGACATGAGTGTTGCAGAAGGCAGGATTGTGACATTGAATCGAGAGAGATAGTGACAGTTAACATGACATCCTGACCCCATGTAGAAAAATGGGAAAAAGTGGGTTGATGATGATGATGATGATGATGATGTTGATCAGATGAGAAGGCAAGAAATGTGGAACAGGCATACATATAATTGCAAGTAGGGAAATCTCCTGGAAAAACCTCATGGCAATCAGGATCTGATGCATGAATGGTTAAGGAGAGATGAAGCTAAACTAAAAGATGAAAGGTTAATATTGGCAGCCCAAGATAGTGGACTACATATATGTTGTTTTACTAAGTCAATTGAGCATGTGGGAGAAAGAGATAAATGCAGGTTGTGTAAAACAGAACTGGGAACAGTTGCACATCTTGTTGCTGGGTGTGATACACTAATGAGACAGGGCCTGTATACTGAAAGGCATAATAATGTGGCAAGACTGTTGTATTATTGTTTATTGTATACTCCTAGTTAAAGCATATTCATACCTACCTTTTATTAAATTCTCTCCTGGTCCCCCCTTTCACTCCTCACCTTATTGTTCCACAGTTCCTTCCTCCTCTCGTCCTCACAAACCTTACATTTTTTTAAACTCTCTCCCTCCTTCATACTCACTACCAAGCACTAACTAGCTCTACTATAACATGATACTATTTGTCCTCTGCACATCTGCTCTACCTGTCCTTTATCACCTCACTTCTTACAATGCTCAGTTACAAGCACTGCACCCATCTCCTACCTCTGTCAATTCTATGGTATTCTCTCAAGCTCTTCACTCAATCAAATTTTCATCCTGTAGCTTTCGTACAACTTCCTTCCTCCCAAAAATCAAAATCCCCCCTTCTCCCACTACCACCCTAAAAACTAAGATAAAATATATGTTCTATTACCCCTCACTCTCTAACTCTAATTTTACATCCAGTGCTCTACTGCTATCAGGGAAAATACATCCAAATGTTACACCTAACTTCCTTCCCCTCAATAATAACACGACCATTGATTCTATCACTGCTCATCCCATCCTCCCTAAGAAACACGTATCTCTTTACTCCATGAATATCAGAAGAATACTAAATAAAGTTAGTGAATTCCATGCCTGGATGTCACACCACTCCCCAGACATCATTACACTCAACAAAACATGGCTGAAACCTCAGATCTCTTTCTCCCCTGGGTTGCAACATCCTACGACTGGACCAACCAAAGAAAAAAGGTGGAGGAGATGCCATTATATACTCTAAGCATCTCACTGTTACCATTCTACCTGGGTCTATATTAGCAAATTGAAAAACCCTTTAACCGAATACCTAAACATCGACACATATAACGTGAACTGCAAAAATCCCGAAAGCACTAAACAGTGAAAAATAAAATAACGAACTGTCATAGTCGGCAAACCCCACCACCCGCTACATATTACCTACCCAAACAAAATAAATAAACCACATACATACACTAACCAAATCCTACTTCTAACTTAAAGTAAAGCACCAAAACTCTACTTCTAACCCTACACTAAACCCCACAAACACAACTAACTATGCATTATCCTTAACCCCTCCCTAACCCTAAGGTCTGTAACTATTGCACAAGTCCCCTACAGACATACACCCAAAAAAATAAATACACATGCATATAACAAATCCCTACTTCCAACACTACACTAAACCCCACATACACAACTATCTATGCACTATCCTTAACCCCTCCCTAACTCTAAGGTCCATAACTATCGCACACTTCCCCTACAGACATACACCTAAAACAAATAAGTAATACACATACATACAGCTAAATAAAACCCTACTTCTAACACTACACTAAATCTTACATACATTACTAATCTATTAACTTACCTTAACCCACATCCTAACCCTAAAGTCCTATCTATCTCACATTTACCTTACGGATCTATACCGCAGACGGGCCAACCATTGCACTTCGATATTTCCATTTTCGCTGTTTCAGATGTTCGACATTTCCATATTTCGCTCAATACATGTTGCTCTTTCCGTATTCGCTATTACGGTCTTTCGCTCTGCTAATAGGAACCCCCTCTATCTAACCCTACTCCTTCATTCTTGTCAACTGAACATCTGACAGCCACCTGTAAAATTAATGACCACAACACTATACCTGTAGCAGATATCTATATACCCCTCAGTGATAACATTTCTTTACTTGAACACATTCTCACTTAGCTTTCTCAGCACTTACCAAATTAAACCTCCTGAGGGATATCAACATAAACAGCCTATCCCACTCCCTGGATAGACCTAGCTCATGTATTGATTTGCACGGCCTCTCCCAACTAATCTCTACCCCTACCCATACAAATAAGCCATCCAACTCCAGTTCTCATATTGACTGGATAGCAGTCTCATATCCATGCAAATATCACTTCCCAGAAACACTAACAGACACTCTAAGTGACCGCATGCCAATTAAAGTTCTAAGATTCTCCTCATACTACACCAGTCCACATAAGTACATTGAATGCCATACACTCTCTATCTTCCACCCCTGTTACTTTTAACAAACACCTCTCAGCAATAACTTGGTCCTTCCTAAATCATCTACCATTGGATGAGGCAGTATTAAAATTCAACTCAATATTTCTAAACATTCTCAACTCCCTTGCCCCATTACCCACTGTAAGAGTTAAATCAATTATATCCACCTGGTTACATATACTATTCACACCCTTATGCAAACTAGAGTCAAGGCATGGATAACCTGATATAAAGCTAAGCTCCCTACCCATTTGCAAAACTACAAAGATCTCAGTAACCATACCAAAAAATACATCAACAAAGACAAGAAGAATTTTTACAACAACCCACCAACCTTACACATATCCAACCCAAAGAAATTCTGACACTCCATAAACCAAATATTGCATAAAGGTGACCCCTCATCTCCAAACCTCTGCCCCAATAATACTCTCCAAGAAACAATATCCATCTTTAACACCTACTCCATTGACTGCATCAGTAAAATGATTAATCCCGCCAACTCTGGCACCTATTCTGTCAAGCATTGGGACCTTCCCACAACCTTTAAATCCACAAATTATTTCTCTCTTAAACCAGTATCTACCAGCTACATAAAATCCTTACTTTTCAAACTGAAATCCTGCTCCCCATCAGTAGATAACCTACTTCCACTTTTCCTTTAGATAGCAGCAAACTCTAGCTTTTTCTCTCTCCATACTCATCAACCACTGTATCACTGAATCCAAAGTTCCCTCATTTTGGAAACAATTCTTTACCTTATCCATACACAAAAGAAGCAGTTCCACAGAATTTGCCAACTTCAGGCCAATAGCAATTTTATCACCTCCCTCTAAAATACTAGAAAAATGTGTGCACAAACAAATCCTCAATTACTTATTACAAGAAAACGTATTCACCCCCACACAACATGGCTTTTGCCCAAAACATAGCACATCCACAGCCCTTATATTCTTTATCAACACCATCTCCCTGGCTAGAGACAGTAACAAACTAGTGTCTTTCCTATTCCTCGATCTGTCTAGAGCATTGGACGCAGTCTCCCACCCCATGTTGTTGGCCAAACTCTCTGACCTTAATTTTTCCATTTCAACTATTTCCTGGTTTTCTAGTTACCTCAGTGATCAACACCAATCTGTAAAAGGCCTCACTACACTCTCCAGTGCTCTTCTTATCAAGATTGGAGTTCCCCAAAGATTAGTTCTTGGTCCTTTACTCTTCTCTCTATTTGTCCTGTCCACAATCATCACTCATGCAATATGCAGATGACTCTACAGTCATCACCATTGCTGATACCCTTTCTGACCTAAACACCATTATCCAAAAATCCTTTATATCCATTGAAAACTGACTTTCAAAAAATCATTTAATCCTAAATCCTAAAAAGACTAAACTCTTGCATTTTCTACCAAAAACCTAAAACCACCTCAAATCTACTTTCTCTATCTCATCTCTCAACACACCTTTCACAGTTGAATCTAACACTAAGCTGCTCAGTCATAATAGATGAGCAACTCAAGTTCAACCTCCATGTACACAACTGCATTAAAAAATACCAAAACTTGGTCTTCTTTACAGAAATAAAAAATTCCTGTCAAAGAAAAGCCAAAATCTCCCTCTCCCATGCCTACCTTCTCCCAAACCTATTTTGCAGCTCAAAATCCTCACCAAACTTCCAAACTCTCTCTTAACAAAATTAGAAACTACCTATAATAAATTTGCCATATTCATTGCAAATCAAACCTATAAATCTCACTACTACCTTTCTCTTAACAACTTGAAATGGCTAGAATTTCCCCATCAACTACTTCTCTTGCAGCTTCAGATCATTCATTCCATCCTCCTTTTGTCCCAACATCTTCTCACTTGTCTCCCTCTACACCCCTCTCAGGACTCTCCGAAGCACAGACCAAAATGCACTTCATATCTACAAAGCAAAAAGCAAAATAGAACAAAACCTTTATAGCTACTCTTCTGCCCTCTCTAGGAACAAACTTCCACTGGATATGAAATGTATTAAGCAACCAAAACAACTGAATGGTATGAAGACTGAAACTCAAATATTTGTTATTATTTTTTAACTTCAGTCTTTAATGATTTACCACTAATTTGCCAGAAAAACACATGTTTTTTAAAAACGTGTCAAAAATATGAGGCTTAGACATTCTGCAAACATCTGTACAGTTGAGAGATATGGATTGGTGAAGGGAATGAAGGGATGAGCTGGAATCTGGTAAGGCCATTCAGAAGAAGAGTTATAAGGTTGGGAGGGTGGCTAAATGGTTAATGTGTTTACCTTGCAAACACAAGGTGCAGGGTTCAAGTCTCCCAAGGGATAATTGGCTAGGCTTAAAATGGCTCACAAGGGCATTTAGCCTAGTACTAATCCATAAAAACAAGGACAAACTATTGTACAGGCTTGTCTAGAAATTAATGAAGTAGAAATATATACCTGTGACTTTTGGTTATAGGTTGAGCCTGATGTATAAGTATAATAGGGATAATGATATAATGATAGCATGGAAATTCAGACTGAGACAGTAAATGGGCCAATGAACAGAAGAAGAATACAACGCAGAATGAATGAGGACTGCACAGAAATATATAAATACGAGGTTACACTGAACTTGTTTTATAAAACAACATGGGCCTGTTATAAATGCTTACTGTACAGCTTAGGATCACTCTATCTGTCCCCTTCTTCCCACTTGCACAGAAGGATGGGGTGGCACTTCTGGAGGTCACTGTAGTGATGCTTGCACTGCTTGTCAGAGTTAGTGATGCCAGTTGCTGAACTGATCACCTTGGCAAACCTGTGACAGGCATCCACTTTTTACTGAGGACTCTCATAGGAATACCCAAACAGGTGCTCCAGGTTGTCTCTGTACATGAGAATACTATAGGCAAATACAAGAATTTGCAATGGACGCTAGTTGCGCACCTATTTTTGCCAATTTAATATTGTATGCATGGGAATGTAAATACATTTTCAACATCCCATATTGCCAGTCATGGTATTCTTATTTTCGGTATTTGGATGACATTTTTATCTTATGGAAGGAAACATCAATGGCTCCAACTCAATTTGTAGAATATCTTAATAAAGTTTGCACATATTTTAATTTTACGTCTTCCTTTACGAACAATTCTATTGACTATCTAGATGTGACCATTTTCAAAGATAAAGGAAAGAGGGCCTTTGTTTAAAAAGTATTTAGGAAAACCACCTTTTCTAACAACTACCTGGACTTTCATAGTCACCATCCTAGGTACAAAAAGAAAAATATTTTTAAAGGGCACTTAGTAAGAGCAGCCAGGATGTGTTCGGATAGTGATATCTTTAATTCTGAGTTGGTAATTGTTACTGAAATGTTTAAGAGCAGAGGTTACCCCATTAAGCTATTAACTTCTATCACAAATGACCTAGTTAAAGGGTGGGGTATTAAGTACAAACCACTTTTAGGAAATGAGAACACAATGGCTACTGCAAAAATTGTTGGAGACAGACATCCCAATTTCAATTT
This sequence comes from Protopterus annectens, assembly GCF_019279795.1. Taxonomy (NCBI): domain Eukaryota; kingdom Metazoa; phylum Chordata; order Ceratodontiformes; family Protopteridae; genus Protopterus; species Protopterus annectens. Next base: position 1,692,061,045 of record NC_056726.1, read on the forward strand.
AAGTATGGTCATCCCTTATGGTTCAGTTGAAAAATAACTTAGAGGTATTTTAACTAAAAACTGTAATATTTTTAAAGATAACTTGGAGATTTTCGATTTATTAGGGCAAGGAACAGGTTTCGTGTATAAAACTGGGAGAAACCTAAAATTCTGGTTTGAACACACACAAATACATCCCCATGATGATCGGAGGCATGACAAAATGTGGCAGTTGCAATCAATGCCCTTACATCCTGGATGGGGATGGTATTCAACTTAAAAGGTAGTACACATAACATTAAGTTGAGAAGGGGCAACTGCAACACTAGGGGTGTGATCTATATATCCATATGTCAAGGGTGTGAAAGCTATTATGTTTGCAATACAGAAAGAATATTGAGATTTAGAATTTATGAACATTTGTACACTATATCAAAGGGTAATTTGAGTAATGCATTTTATAATCATACCCTAATATGCCAGGATTTCACAAAATATAAATTTGGGATCTTGGAAATTGTACCAAAGAGTCCAAGGGATGGGTGATGGTAACTACAAATTGAATTAAGGGAGATGTACTGGATTGTTAAATTGAATGCAACTATAACACTAGGTCTTGAGTATTTTTCAATATTACCCCTATTGAAAAGAAGAGCTTTGGACCTTAGGGGTGTTTATTTTATCTTGAATGCATATTTTGCCTTGGGAGTTTCCTGAATGCTAATTTTACTTCATTTTACATTTAGGTATATATTTTTTATCTTTATGGATTTCCTTGTGGTCCTTTTAAGTATGTTTGTTTATTCATACAAATTGGTGAATGGTATTAATTGGTTGGTATATATAAAGACTTTATTGAATTATTTACTTTGTTCTGAAGAGGCCCCAGTCTTGGTTTGGAAGGGATGAAAGTGCTTAACCTTTTTCGGAAAGTAAACTCTTTTCTTTTATACCTGGTTTCTAGCGAGGAGCTTACAGTGTTCAGGACCCTGGAGGGCCATGACTTGTTTTTATTTGGTTGTATTTGACTGTAATTTGTTTTTGTCGTAGAGGCCTTGGTCATGGCTGAAAAAGGTCCTGGGACCAAACCAATTAACAAATATTAAATAAAGAAAAGAAAAGAAAATATAATAAAATAAATAAATGATATGCAGGAATTATTTTAGTTTGGGTGGATCTTTCAATCAGCTTGTTTACCACTTTGTTTTCCTACACTTAGTGTTTAAGAATTAAAATGAAGATATGGAAGCAAGGGAAATCCAACCAACTTTTGACTTTAGATGAGAAAACTTAATTATGTGTATTACTGTAATAGACTTTCACCCCACAAACAATGTGCATTATGTAATGTTTTATGTTTAGCCAGTACGGTAGTATTGAACTTGTGTCTGAACAAGGAGATTAAGTCTGTACATATCTATTTCTGACATTCATCAGGTGTTCATCTAAGAACTGGACAAGGTAAGATAACTGTTTTATTATACCTTGTGTTGCTTTAAAAATAAATCAGAAAGGTGAATCAGACCCACCTCCATGGTGCAGGAGGATAGAAGCTCTCACTGCATCCCGGACAACCTGCGTTTGACAAGTGGTACAGGTGGTGGAGAGACTGAGTCAGGAAGAATGAAAGTGAGTGGCCAACATGAGTTTATCCACTGGGGAGAGGAGTAGCTTGGTTTTCTAATTTGCTGCATTAGTAAAACCTGCAGACTTGCAGGTGTATTGCCTATAGCAATAAACTTAGCACACCCACACTGCATACAGGTGAGACAGTTAGCCAGGAGGTTGCAAATTCATGCTAGCAGCATGCAGTTCCCAAGAGCAGCAACTGTGAAGTGTGCAACCTGTTGAGGGTGAGTGGATATCGCAGCCTGCAAGATCCTGAGAGTGACTCACTCCCTAACACCCAACATTCGACTTTACTACACAATGAAAATTCTTGGTGGCTCTTATGTCAATGAAAGAACAAATGAGTCAACTGGTACAGGCAGGGGCAGGCATTGGACAGATCCTACAGACCCATAAAAATCAAATGGTATTTAAAAACATAAACAAACAGGTAACGCTCAAAGAACTAAAAAAATTACACACAGTAGCTCCTAGCTGGTTTAAACCTGTATAAAAGGCATTCATAAGTGTTACTGTTAAATCATACAAAAAAAGTCTTGTGTAGGTTAACTGGGTTTGTGTTGGCTTGTGTTGGTTAACTGGATTTGTGTTGGTTTGTGTTGGTTAACTGAGTTTGTACGTACTACTCAGAATGACTGATTGTCCATGTACTCAATTTACATGGCAAAGCAACACATAAAAACTCTGCCTTGTTAAGTAAAGTCCTGAACATCCACTATGCGTTGTTTTTTTTTTAGATATGTTTAATGATTTCTGAAACAGATACTCTCTCTAAAGAATGCTGTTACCATCTCTTAAAGTACAAGGTCAGTTTTGCTATTGGTTGAAACTGACATGACTGTCAAAGTCAGATAGAAAGAAAGAATGGTGACTGGCTTGCCTCTTGCAAAGATGGGTGCCAAACATAAGATCCACTGCAGAGGCATCCCAATGTAGTGAAGAACAGAACTGCAGGGAGGTCTTCCTAATATATGCAAATGATGGGATAAGCCTCAACTACAGTTAAGCACAATTTTCAAAAATAAACCAAAGTCCTTTAACAGACGGAATGAAAGTAGACTATGGATACCACAGAAGATCAAAAAAACTCACTGTATGAAAGTGCTTGAAAAGTCAATGCACAGTTCTCATCTAGATTGGTTGTAAGGGAAATGTTAAAGGAGACCAGTCACCTGAAGTAAAGACATAAATACACAAGATTTAAAAGCCTAAATACACCAGGTGAAGGAATCAGTAAATCCAATAGTACTGCGTGTGATGTGCATTAAAGTCTATACTTCAGCAAGTAGCACTGCTTCAGAGGACATTGCAGACTATCATCATGGCTGACTTCCACTTAAAATTATCACACGTCCATCATTCAATCCATCATTCAAACTGAAAAGATACAAATCAACTGGTTCAACTGCATGCCAAAAATAGTAAATAAACTGACAAGGATGCAAGTATATACAGAATCAATATGACACAGAAATTCATTATTTTCTCTCACTGCTCTCTTTTGTATATCTTACACTTGTGTCCATGAGCTATTTGGGAAAGGAGGTAAGCAGCAGAAATAATCACAACCTTATGGACATTTATCTCTGATTACGGAAGAAAGATTATCACTAATGTGCAACCTTAGAGACTTGCTAATAAGATGTATTTAAATGGTCTTATATCTTCATTTGTGGTGTCACTGACTTTACTGATACAATGCCTGCTACGTTACTACTGCTATCCTCTTCTCCCCATCCCAGTGATATTTCATCACTGATACAGCTTTACCTTTACAAGATCTAAACCGGTACTCATCCTTGTTTAAGCAAGTGATAGAAAACAGAAACAACATCATCAATGCTGATGCTTCAGAAGTGAGGTTGCTGAGTTCATCAGAATATGTTAAAATTATAGCATGCAAATGTAATATATTTATAGAGTTTTGACGTGACAGATGTGATCTCTATATTTTTGGCGGGTGTGTAACTATCCCAGTCTTAGTTTTGTATTGGAAATTACTATCTCATCATATCACTGAAATAAAAACATCTAACTGCTTTACTGGCTGGGTTCATAGGTGCATAGGTGTGCACTAGGTTAATGGCCCTGGAGCCTTTACAAGCCGTGCCCATACCTGACATTGTGCCACCCGATCTTAGTTCCCAGTGTGTCTGTCAAGTAGAGTCACTGGAGTGATCCCCAGTGTAAATTTTCTATTTTCCATCTGCTCATCAAGATTTCTCTTGAACAGGGCCAGTGAGGTGCTCAGTTTGACATGTAATAGAAGTCTATTCCATAGCATGGGCAGCCTCTGGGTTATGAACCTGTCCCTCCAGCATGTTCTGTTTATTGTGGTAATGAGGTTGAGGTTTTTGGAGCATGTGGTGTGCAAGGATTGGGATTTCCTTAGCTGCAGCATTTCTAACAGGGCTGGGTCAGACATGGCTTTGTAAGTAAGGCAGAGATCGCCTCTAAGTAGGCGATATGAGACAGAGAATAGTTGGAGTTTTTTGAGTCTGTCCATATAGGACAAGTGTTTAAGGCCTAGGATCCTCTTTGTGAGGAACTTTTGCAGCCTCTCCAGTTGTTGTAGGTGTCTAGTGAGGTACATACCAAATGGGGCATTGTATTTTATGATTAGCCTAATGAGGGAAGAGTAGAGAGAGACAATAACCTCTTTCTTCCAGGATGCAAAACCCTTAGTAGTGAGATGTGCCACACAGAAGGACTTTCAGACCACAGTGGCAATGTGGTGGTCAAAAGAGATGTTGCTGTCGACCTCTGTTCCCAGATCTCTTATAATGCCTTCTGTGTTCAGTGGACAACCATTGAAGTGGTAATTCATGGTAACCAGGTTTTTCCCAAAGGGGATGATGACACATTATTTGGCATTGAGCTTAAGGCCATGGCTCTGACACCAGTCATTGGTCTCAAATGAGGCCTTTCTGAAGGATGTCAACATCACTTGGGGAGTTAATAATAGCTCTCAACTTGCAATCGTTTGCGAACTTTGTCAGCCTGAGTCCCTTTGTGTTGGCCTGGACTTCAGAGAAGTAGATACTAAACAGGAGAGGACACAGGACCAAACCCTGTGGCACTCCACTTGTGACATGTTCACCAGTCATTGGTCTCAAATGAGGCCTTTCTGAAGGATGTCAACATCACTTGGGGAGTTAATAATAGCTCTCAACTTGCAATCGTTTGCGAACTTTGTCAGCCTGAGTCCCTTTGTGTTGGCCTGGACTTCAGAGAAGTAGATACCAAACAAGAGAGGACCCAGGACCAAACCCTGTGGGACTCCACTCATGACAGGCCAGCAGACTGACTTGGAGTCAGCTACTTTCACACTGTGGGTTTTATCTGTGAGCCAGTTTGCAACTCAACTAGTGATATAGGGGTTGATGCCTAGCTTAGTGAGTTTTTCTATGATTCCTGAGTGGAGAATGGTATCAAAGGCCTTGGCCAGATCAAGGTAGGCTGTATGAACCACCTTGTCTTCCTCCACAGCTCTGGTGACTGACTCAAAGAAGTTGACCAAGTTGAGCAGGCATGATCTACCCTTTACAAAACCAAACTGTGTGTGATCCAGAGTTTGGAGATTCCCTGTATCCTTGTTTATTAGGTCCATGATGATCCATTCCATACCTTTGAATATTAGACTCGTCAGGCTAATGCGTCAATAGTACCCAGGGTCTGTAGTCACTCCTCCTTTGTGGAGATGGATGACTGTAGCAGTGCACCATTCAGTAGGGACAAATCCTAAGGTGAGGCTGTGATTGAACAGGACACGCAGGTGAGGTTCCAGTTCACTCTGTAGTTCATGTAGAACACAGCCGGGGATATTGTCAGGTCCCATAGAAGTTGTATTCTTGACTTTGGCCAGTGCTGTTTTAATCTGTGCAGCAGTAATACTGGGTTCCTGACAATCTACTGGTATTGTGATTCATTCTTTGGGGGGAGGGGTAAAGCTGACAATGAATCTGTCGGCCAGTATATTGGCAATATCTGTTGGCTCGGTATAGGAGGTACCATTGTACAGTAGCTCAGAGCAAATCTGGGTATTGCCATGGAGATTCTTTATATAACTATAGAAGGCCTTGTGGTTGTCTTTACTATCTGCTGCAATTCTGTTTTCATAGCTAGCTTTAGAGGATTTGACGAGGGATCTCAACTTTTTGTTGAGGCTGATAAGGGAGTTTTTCCAGTCTTGTGACTTCACCTTATTCTACATTAGTTTCCTCCTTCTGTTGTAGAGTTTGTTTATGGCAGGAGACCACCAGATTGGCTTCCTTTTTTTGGAGGAGAGCGTCTTGGTTCTATTGCGTATGGTGAGATCCATACCCATTAGATTCAGTGGTCATGCAATTATTCTCCATTTGCATGGGTGCCGTGAAGTTAGCCACCTCTGTTTTTAGTTGCCCAAAGTTAGCTTCAGATAAGTTTTTCATGGTGGTTACCTTTGCAGTGGGTGGGAGGGGTGTGGATTTTCAAGGTGATTAGTTTGTGGTCAGATCTAACCAGGGAGGAGTTGACTATTGGTGGAGAGCAATGGTCACCCATGTTAGCAATAACCAGGTCAAGGTTGTTGCTACCTCTACTGGGTTAAGAACGAGCTGGTCCAGGGCATTGTAATTAATGAATTTCAGGAAACGTTGGGCAAGTCTATTGGTACATGAGTAGTTTTTCCAGTCAATGGAGGGGTAGTTGAAGTCGCCAGTATGAGAGTGTTAGGTTGGACCGTTATATTCTCCAGGGTACTTAGGAACGTGGAGTGTGAGTCTTGGGATTGGTAAGGGACCTACAGCAGGCTAAAACCTGAATTGCTGTCTTACTCATGTTAGCTGCACCTGAAGTATCTCTGATGCATTATGTTGGGCTACCAGTCTGGAGATGTGTGCATCCTTTATGAATATGGAAACACCACCGCCTTTGGAGCTTTGGTTGTTGAACAAAAACTTTTTTTTCAACCGGATAATACCCATTTATCGTAGGTGTTCTCCCACAGGTGACCTGACTATTTTATATTGCTGATAAATCAGAATAAATTAATACTGCACCTGCTAAAGAAGTTCATCTGTGCTATCCTGTCATTCATTCCTGTTTGACTGTATATATCGAATGACTTGTGGGTGTGTCCTTATTTCTTTCCTTTGTGAAGTTTTTATTAGCATGTCGGATGAGCTAGTAGTAGACTACTTTGCCATTTTCTGACTGCAAACTCTCAAATGGTGGCTTACTATGCGATATTGCTGAAATGCAGTCCTAGTATCGATTTCTGTAATTAGAATATTGCGGCTTCCCAAATTAATGCCAGTATTGTGGTTGCGGCAATGGTTATGTGGTAATTTAAATTGCAAGTTGCTTGCTTGTCACAAGTGATGAGGCAATTTGCTACTATTTTTTTCTGCTGGTATTGGCTCTGGTCAGTCCTGGGAAGATCTGCATTTTGGAAAGGGAGCTTTCATGTTTGCAGCAGGTTTAATGCTGCTTCGATCTTCTAGCTGCTACTGATGCAGGTTGATGATATCACGGTATATGCTGGTGATGCAAGATCACATCATCATGTACATAATAATGAAAGTGAAACAAAATCAGGATTTAAAGGGGCCACTTAGGAATTCATGACACCCTCTTATTTCAACCCCATAAATGGTAAGTAGCGAGGAATTTGGTATGGTTGAGAGGTATAACAGTTAGGAACTATTCCAAGGCAAAATATCTTTCATTAAATAATGGGTTGTTAAAATTCAATCCCCCTACAAACCCTGAGAGCACAGCAGTGTATGATGAATTGCTGTCAGAAACTCTGTACAACCATGTCAATGGCTACACAGAGGCTGCTGTTCCTATCATAAAAGAGCTCAGGACTAGCCACAGAAACAAAATGGCCTGTTGGGATCCCAAATTAAACAGGATATAAAAACAAAAGAAAAAAATATGGGGAAAATCAGGAAAGGTAATTCCCACAAAGAGAAAAAAATCTTTCATCAAACTAAATGTGCAAAGAAGAAAGCTAATTAGGTCAGGCAAAAGCAAACTTTGAGGTTACGATAGCCTTCCAGATGAGAGAAAATCATAAAGCCTTCTTCAGCTATGTCAGAGACCACAAGGTCAGTAAACAGCAATTTGCTGAACTTCGGGTTAATGGTGCCACATTCATCCAGCCTGGCAATATAGTAAACCTCTTAGTGGGACAAATTCAGTTCCAGCTTTACCCCTTCTAACCTATAACTATCCCTGCAAAACTACCATCAAACATAACCCCTCCACCTATAACTAGGGAGCATATACTGGCTGGGCCTGCTAAAGCTGCGAACGTGTTCTCAGTGGGCCCCAATAACATCACAGGATGCCTCCTGATCAGTCTAAACCATGACTTATTAAAATCCCTGGAGTCATTATTTAAATACAGTCCTAAAACAGGCTTTATGTCACGAGTGGAGGACTGCAATGGTCATCCCCTTCATAATGGAGAACCTACAACAGATCCTTGAAACTAAAGACTCATTAGTGTGTCTTGTCTTATTTGCAAGGCAGTGGCAAGAATTATAATGGAAATTATCAACAAGGACATAGTAGACCTCCAGGCACTGTATCTATCCCAGTTTGGCTTTGTCAAAGGAAAGTCATGCTTACTGAATGTGGTGGACTTCATTGAAAAGATCATTATAGCAATGAATGAGGGGAAAATAGTGCATACTGTCTACCTAGATCTGGTTAAGGCATTTGATACAATACCCCACCCAGGCATTGTCAACAAACATATGGAACTAGGTATAACCCCCTTTATAATACACTGAATGACTAGCTGGGTCACTGATAGAATCAAAGAGGTTAGAATTGGTTAGACCTCCTTCATAAGAGGCTGGTCACTAGTGGAGTCCACCAGGGCTCTGTGCTAGCCCCACTCTTCTTTGGCATCTACTTCTTGGATGTCAAAGCCAATGAGAAAAGCCCCCGCCTAACCATGTTCACAGATAATTGCAAACTGGGAGCAGTCATTGAATCCCTCCAAGATGAGAACACCCTTCAGGAAGGTCTAACACAGACAAACACTTGATACCAATGCCATGGCTTACAACTCAGCACCAAAAAATGTGTTATACTACCTTTTGTGAAGCTGGCCACCCCGGGTATCCATGCCAGCAATAAAATGCCATTCGAAGCTGATTCACTAATCAGGGATCTGGGAAATCATGCAGATAGTAAACTGGCTTTTGACTAACATGTGTCCAAGGCAGTAAGAAAATCCTTCTATTTTGCTCAACTTATAAACAAGGGCATGCCACCTGGGTCCAGAAAGGTCCCCATACCACAGTACTCAGCCCTCATCTGTCTCATTATAGAGTATAATTCCCCCTTCGGTGTGTACTTGATCAAGCACTTGGAACAACTAGAATGTCCCCAAAGGTTCCTAATGAAAATAATACAGGGGGTGAATGCAATGTCCTATGCTAATCATCTAAAAAGCCCTGTCTCTTTTCTCAGTATCATACAGACTTCTGAGCAGTTTTCTTTGTCTGGCAAAAAAGACATCCCTGAATCCTGTTGTAATGAACCTTTTGCACATCCACAAAACAGACAGCATCAGAAGTACTAGATTGAAAGAACTAAGTTTTGCTTGTAACATAAATAGGTCATGCTAAAATAGACAGATATGTTTCCTATTCTCTGGAACCGGCTCCCTGTTCATGTAAAGAAGAGTTCTGCTCTATTTCAATTTAAGTGCAAGTTGAACTAATGGATGGGTAATTAGAAATTCACCTCTGGCCTGGCATCTATGTGTCTGAAGGACAGAAGCAATCAGTAAATCACCTCTATATAGATCAAATTTGTAGGTCATATTTGGGTTTCACAGCTAGGCTTATAAGGGTCCTAGTGGCCATTAGTCCAGTGTACACCTATGAACCTATGAACCAGCTACTTGAATTAATTTTCCAGTCCTGACATTGCAGTGCATCATAATGGCTGCTGGATTACAGAGTGTGATGTCATTCAAATAAGACACTAAACTAATGTCCCATCTACCTACATTACTGTAAGTTCAGGTGGGTGTAAATTATCTCACAACATTTAGAGAAAAGAGTACGGTTACTTTATCTACAGTTATTTACAAGTCTGTACAATAAATAGATATAACAACCTACAAATAATAAACCTAGAAATAAATGCCTTTATATACATTCATCCCCATGCTTTCTTTACGATCAAAGCTTTATATTCTTAAAGATGTTCTTCATTTTCCATCTCTTACTGTTCAATGTTTTATACCTAGCCTCCCACATGGACCACTTACATGAAAAATAACTTTATATATATCATCAATCTATTTCTTCTCTTTTATGTCTTATTCTCAATACACTATTGCATTCATGTTTACTTCTTTTATCTTTTCATTTTGCCATCATTTTTTGCAATATTCTCAGGATGGTTTACTCTCATTTGTAATATAAAATGCTTGACCACTTTAACCCATAAATATGGCACAACATTCATCATATTGACCATTGCTACAGTAGCTTTAGCTATATAGATTATAAAACAGCCAGCCATCCAGGTTCCATAGCTTCAAGGCACCTTCCACCCACCCAGACTGTCAGGCAGCTCAAGCTGAGCTAACTAAAACACAGGACTGGCTGACAAGCACGTCAGATTTTTACTGCCACCAAAAAATGTACTCATCTGAGGCTTTTAAGGATTGGCGGTTGGCTTGTGCTCTTCCTTTGCTAGGAAGATACGTTTCCTTTGGTGAAAAAAAAACTTAATAATTCTGTTTATTACTGATACTTTTCTCTTTAGGAAACTAGGAGCTTGTGTTTTAATGGACTGTCAAGAGATTGTACTGTACTTTTAAATGGAAGAGCTCTTTTTTTCCTGACAATTTAAAAGTCGTTTACAGTAACTGAAAACCATTTTGTGGAGAACTTGTATTTATTTTACATTGTGGGGCTGAAAAAGAGTTTTAAAGTGTGTTTTACTACTTTTTACTGTGTTTGTGAACCACGTGAGTTTTTTGAAAACTTTTTTTGTCATTTGCTGCTTGTTTTCTCCAGAAAAGAGGCATCATTTTCAGTTTGAGCATGGAACAATGTGTCGGTTCTATGGTTGGTCTTTGTTCCAACCACTAAAATAAAATGTTAAGCAAACAGCCTTTGCCATCATAGCAGGTTGGCAATTTGCTTCAGCCACAGGTTGGTGATTCTGTTGTTGTGAATAGTTGACCTCAGGCCACTCATCTTTTACCTCGGTTTGCAACACCTATAGGCACTATGGACCAAGGATTAGCCACATCCACTGTGGCTGTTGGGGTCACCTAAGTGGGCAAGGGGAAGCCACTCTTGTCGGTCCTGAAATAGGGAACAGAGAAGGCTTCCCTGTTTTGTCAGAGTCTTGTACCCATCCGTGGGAAAGTTGTTACTGCCATTCATAATACTGCTGGTCTGATTTTACCTGTCAAAAAGAAACAGAAAACAAAGTGTGTATGTACTCCTCCTCAAATTTCATTAGATATGAGTAGTTTATTGGGGATGGTTTAGGGTTTAATTCAGTCTATTGATCCTTCTTGTAAAGTAGTTTCTGGTAAAAGAAAGATGGATGTCTCCTTTCCTGAAGTGATTCAACATTCTGAATCTAGATAGGCATCTACAGGGTTTTCTCCTCAAATTTCTGATTCATACTCAGAGGAGAGCTTAGATTATGACTCTCTATACGGGGGGAGGGGTCTCATTTTTTAAGATTATTTCTAGAATGTGTCAGTGTTTTCAGTGGGAGAACACTGAGATTTCTCAGTCCCTAAGACAATACCATGAGATGTTACTGAAGGAATTTCCAGAACCAGCACCTATTCCTCTGTTCTGTTAGCTTGATGTGAGTGTTACTGCCTACAGTTTTCCCTGACATTCAGCCATTTGTCCCTAAGTAGAAAGATAAGACGAATAAAGTTCTTTGGTCTTTTACATTTTTATACATTCTTCCCAAACCTGGTTCAGCAGCTTTACTTAATCCTTCTGCTGCTAAACACTTAGTTAATTCCAATCTTACAATTTCTGAAAAGGATGGAAAGATTATTGTTAATTATGGGGAAAATGTATATGCTTCTGCAACTTTAATTTTCATAATTTTGAATTGACAGGCTCATATGTTATAGTTTGCACTGATTAATTGTGAAAGTATGAAGAATATTTTATCTGCAGTTTCTTCTTGAGAGGAAAATTGGTTTTAAATAATTTGATTTCTTCTACTGTTCAAGTCACTAGTCATTGTATACAGTGTATGTATGACTCTGTTGATACATATTCAAGGGCTTTGGTTACTAGCACTGTTTTGAGGAGGTTTGCATGTCTGCATTCTCAGAACCTCCCTGATGATGTTAACATGCGATTTTAAATTCTCTTTTGAATAGAGATTTAGTTTGTGGTCCCTCTCTTGCAGAGATGATTAAAAAGTGTCTCTGAATTTTTAGTATGCCTGACAAAAACATTACTTTATTGGTAAACACTCAAAATATAAAACTGATAGTTTCCTTTAAAAGCTCAAACATATACTTTATAGTTATCAGAAGAAAATGTTTAATAGTCACAATAAAACAAAAAATACATAGTCTAAATAACCTAAGATGGATTTAATTTTGTTATCTTTAAAATACTAATGGCTTAAACAATCCTAGCAAGTGATCAAATCTACTGAAATATTTAAAATTGAACAAAGCACAAATTGTCGTCCTTCAAGAAAATCATTTCAAAACAAATGGCAATTACAAATGGAATCCTAAGGAATATATGATATTGATGCAATCCACTTATAAGACAAAGACAAAAGGGGTAACAATTTTATGGAAAACAAATGTGATTAACCCAGAAATCATTTATAAGTATGAAGATAAAGAATGCCTTATGGCATTAGTAATAGTTAAATATCATAACAGAATATGGACCCTTGCCAGTCTATACTGGTTCCCAGGCATAGGAGAAGGAACTGTTAAAAAACACTTGGATTTCATTTTCAATAATTATAAATGCAACTTAATATTAGGAGGAAATTTTAACTGTATATTTGATATTTCTGATACTATAAATAAAAGACAGCTGCGTACAACTGCTGTATCAAAAGATTTAAACAAGTGGGTAGAATGATTTCATCTTTCCAATTTAAAGAAGAAGAATCTATGTTATTTTCCTATCAAGATCACAGATTTGATACACAAACTAGAATAGATAAAATATTTGCTGCCCATGACTTACACTCTAAAATCATTAATTTCTCAATCACTCCCTGCCCCTTTTCAGACCACAATTCATTAATACTAAAACTTCAAAATGGGTACAAACCATTAATCTTTAACTCTAGAATTCCAGCATATATAACTAAAATTAAAGAGTTATGATCTGAATTACAGTTCTTCTTAGATAATAATTACACCACAGAGATAAATAAAATAATGATATGGGACTCATTAAAAGCTTACATATATGGTAAAACCCTAACTTGGTATAAAAAAATCATAGAATGGGATTTTGAATTATTAGATCTACAATCCAAACTTTTGTCAGTAAAATCTGAAGAAAATCAAAATCATTTGGAGATGAAAAAGCAAGTAGAAGTATTAAACAGTTAATACAATAAAATTCTAACACATAACACTAGTTTAGCTTTAGAAAAGCTAAAAATTAATAACTTGGCCACTTCTCCCAAATATCTACATAATTTTTCCACAAGAATCATAGTTAAAAGTATCTTCCATGCAAAGAAAGGGAAAAATGTCTTGGATATAGGGGACATTCTTGATGTCTATAGAAATCACTATATGGAACATTTCCAAAAAGGAAATATACATATCAATCAATTAACTCTAGATGAAAAATGTTCTAATGTAAAAAAAAAATACCAGAAAAATTAAAATTAGATCTGCAACCACCCATATCCTACAAAGAAATTACAGATACCATAAAAAAGCGTAAAAATAATAAAGCTCCTGATATATATGGCACACTTATGCAAATATAGAAACTTTTTCCTTCAAAGATACTATCCCTCTTCCATAAAATTATATTAGAAATTCAGTCACAAGCTTTAATACCACCATCTTAGAGATATTCCTTAATCACACCAATCCTAAAGGAAAACAAAGCCCCAAACCTCTGTACCTCATATAGATCTATATCACTATTAAATAATGACTATAAGATATTTATGACAATATTAACAAACAGAATGAAAATACTACTATTCAAAACGATAAATAATGATAAAAGTGGATTTATATATCATAAACACACACATGACAATATTACAATGATAATTTCTCTTATAGCTTATGTTAATAAAGAAAATAAACACTCATAATTGGCTTAGCTATAGAGAAAGCTTTTTATTCCCTAAACTGGGACTATTTATTCAAAATCCTAATGCTATTTGAATTTTCTGCATCCATTGCTCATCTCCTAAAGAATATATATACAAATAATTTAACGTATGTCAAGCTGTCATCTCTGAATCTATACATATAACAAAAGGAACCAAACAAGGATGTTCCATGTCACCGATTCTATTTGCTGTGGCTATTAAAATATTGGCAGATTCAATTCATAACAATATAAAAATCAAATGAATAGATGTTTATGAACAATACCTTTCTGTAGTAATGCTATTTGCTGATGGCATATTACTAACATTATCTAATAAAAAAGAGACATTAGAAGAATTAGTTATATTAATTGAAAAATTTCACATGACTTCATGACTCCATTTCAATAAATCAAAATCAAAATTTCTATTTTTAAATAAAAAAAGAACTGCAGACTAAGGGGGATCACATCATAGGAAAATAAGAATCTACCTTAAAATATCTAGGAATTGAGTTATGAAAGGATAATAATGAATTAGTCTCAAAAAACTACAATAATATAATTAATACAATTATAATCGCTGTGGGAAAAATGAAACAAAATAATATTAACATTTGAAGATAGACTACAGTTAATAAAAATGGTATATATATATATATATATATATATATATATATATATATATATATATATATACATATATATATATATATATATATATGGTTCCCTATCAGAAGCCTGAAACACTATAAGCCTGAAAATCAAAATCCTGAAAACTAAAGCCTGAAAATTCAAAATCCCGAAAGCCCAAAATCCTGAAACTCAAAATCCTGAAAACACAAAATGGACATACTGACATCATTGTGGCTTTGCTATTGTTAGCCCTGTGGTGTTAGGTCATGCGTTGGGTTTAGCTAAGTGTGCGGTTGGTTTTATGTTAGGGTTAGGGGCGGTTTAAGTGAGTTAGGGTTAGGGCGCAGGTTAGGCATGTATGCAATAGTGACAAATATTGGGGTTAGGGGCGGTTTAAGTGATTTAGGGTTAGGGTGCGGGTCAGGTGAGTGTGCGATAGTGACGGACCTTAGGGTTAGGGTTAGGGTCAGGGTCAGTTGGTAGATATTAGTGTCTTTATAGTGACATATTAGCATTATTTGTGTTTTCAGGATTTTGAGTTTCAGGATTTTGGGTTTTCGGGATTTTGAATTTTCAGGCTTTAGTTTTCAGGATTTTGATTTTCAGGCTTATAGTGTTTCAGGCTTCTGATAGGGAAATATATATATATATATATATATATATATATATATATATATATATATATATATATATACACAACTGTTACCAGAAAGAAATATACTTAAAGAAATAAATTCATGCCTAATAAAATTTTTATGGCTTCCCAAAAGAAAGAGAATGGCTTTACTCCATCATATAAGACCAGGGAAACAGGGAGGATTAAACTTTCCTGATATAGAAGCATATATAAAAGCATCAATATGTAAAAGAATCTCAGATTGGATCAGTCCAAATTATTCTGCAAACTGGAAAGAATTTCTAACTGTAATATCAATAAATGAATTTGAGTTAGAAAAAAAAAATCAAATAACAGATAAAAACAATTTGCCATAGCACATATGATGTATTAGTATGCAGTATAACATAACTAAACCCACTAAGACTTGTATGATTCATTATTACAGTGACTCATTTAGGAATATTATTAATGCAAATATAGATTTAAAAATCTGGTTTGACCTTTAAACACCATTTATAGTCACAAAGAACTTTCCACATAAAATATATAGAGAAATTATTAATTCTTGGGCATAAAAAGGATGTGTTTGTTGGCTCCAATGTATCAAAGAACTAAATGTTTGAGATATGCAAGTAATAAAAACAACATACAAAATTCCACAGCAGGACTGGCTAACTTTACAGAATAGTTTGTCATATTCACAAGATTTAAGTAGAATAATTAACAATTATTTATTTAAAGGAATACCTAAATTTAGGAAATGCATATAAGAAATCATGTATAATGATATTGACATGGGAAACAGTATTTCAAAATTTTACAAAATATTGATAAACTATAAAACAACACCCAAAATCTCATATTGGAAATATATAACAAAAGGCCACTCAATACAGTTAACTGAAGATATTAAATATCTTATTATCAATAAAATATACATCATTTATACAATACTGGAAAGTTTTTAATCAGAAATGCTTGTACAGAGCATTCTTATCCCCAGATAGAATCAGTAAAATTATTTCTTCCATAAAAGGAATATGTTGGAGATGTGAGCAAGCAGACAATGCAGATTGGAACCACATTTTCTTTGACTGTGTTAAAATTAAACCATTTTGGAATGGTATTAATAACTTTCTACAAGCTTTATTTAATGAATCATTTTATTTAACTAAAGCTCTTGTATTATTAAATGTGAACAAACTTCCTCATTTGATAAACAAGTAAACTCACGCAGAGTTAATGCTCTCGCTACTAAAGCCAAAATCCAAGTCCAAAAGTAAAAAGTAACAACTAGCGAGAGCAAAACAATGAAGGAGCACACAGATAGCATAAATATGCTATCAAAAATGAATGCAGTAGTCCAAATATTCCAATAGTCCAACAAAATCAGTAATGCAGTCAGGCAAGATGGTAATAAAATCCACGAATGTATAAAACTGAAGAAAGAAATTTATTAAGTGCACATCAGGTAAGCGCTTTCGGCATAAGCTTCATCAGACCTGAGTAACAAAGACACATTAAATGCTTAAAAGCCCAACAAGGCGGGAAAACACAACATGTCTAAACTTAATTACATAATTACATAATTAAATATTTAAAAACACATTATATACCACCAAAAAACAAACAAAAATAAATTCTCAAAACCATAAAATATGCAGTAAACCATATATAAAAAACTATACTTAAAATTACTATTAAAAACCTATCTATACTAGAATGATGGTGATGTCAGAATATAATCACCCTGTACATGAGATGAATAACAAAAATATATAAATAAGAATATATGTGTATATACATATCTTAATGTGTGAAGATATACACATAAAAAATACACTAATATAACTTTATATATATATATATATATATATATATATATATATATATATATATATACATGCACATGCATAAATAAACACATAAAATATGCACATATGTACAAATGCATAAATGCATCTAAATCTTTAATTTTCTCATCTTCAAAAAGGGTCTAATTGGCACTTTACCATTCAAACCAGGAGGTCTATCTGATCTCAATTTTATAATCCAGTATATCTTCACACATTAAGAACCCCCATCCCACCCTGTTGGCCCCTTTATTTCTTCCAGAAAGTCTAAATCTCCACTTTTCTCTTAACAACAGTTGATTTCAGACAAATAGATTCTGAAGAATATTAATCAAGGTTTCAAATGGCAATTGGAGGAAATTCTTCCTTTCCAGGGGTTAATTCCTTACCCTCCTGGCCAGACTCTTTTGTTTCTTCCTGTCCTTTATCACATGTGCTAAAGACTGATACAAGCAGTTCCCCCATTCACAGGTGACAAAAAGGTTTTATTCAAGGATGTTTTTATTTCAGTGAAAGAAAATACCAGTTTTGGATCTTCCTTGATTAAACTTGTTTGTGATTGTGCCCAAATTCAAAATGATGTCACTTCAAAACCTTTTACCTCTTCTTCCTCATTCAATTTTCCTGGTAACACTAATTTTAAATAGTGCTTATCACAACTTTTCTATTTATACAGACTTTTCAGGCATTTATTAAGGATTTGTCAGTCTGGATCACAGTATCAGTTCTCTTCCTTATTTTTTTTTAATTTCTCCAAATCTTTTGAGTTTTTAATACCATGATGGGAAATGACCACACTCTAAGTCAAAGTATGATTAAAGTTCACGAAATTAGTATTGTTTCAATCTTTGATGTCAGCCAGAAGTGCTCTTCACAGCACCCGCAATGTGCCCAATAATGACTTCTTCTGCAATTTGTATTGTTAACACATCTGAATACGACTGCAGATTATTTTTGTAAGACCCGTTGCTTCTACTGTTATTAGAACTGTCTGGGTATCTTTCTTCCACATTTTTTGCTGTACACAAGACATTGTAGTCACCGGATATAGCAATTTCAATTAAAAAATACTCCTTTTGTCTTCTTTTCATGGACCACTATATCTATTTTTCTCACATCAGTCTTTTGAACTGTTGGTAATGGGTGATTCCATGTGATGTAGACCATCATTTTCTATGATGCTTTGTGGATCATGTTTCCAGTGTTTTTCAGCTACTTCAATATTATAATGTTTGCCAATCCCCAGTGCAACAGTTGTGCCATATTATTATGCCCTTCAATATATACTCCTTCTATCATTAGTATGTCACAACCAGCAACGAGGTTTGCAACTGTTTCCAGTTCTGTTTTACAAAACCTACATTTTCTGTTTCTCCCACTTATTCAATGGACTTTGTAAACCAACATGTATGTAGTCCACTATCTTGGACCACCGATATTAACCTTTCATCTTTTGGTTTGAATTTTCCTCTCCTTAACCATTCCTGCATTTGATCCTGATCAACATGAGGTTGTTCCAGGAGTTTTCTATACCTGCAACTATATTTATACATTTTCCACATTTCTTGCCTTCTCATCTGATCCTTCACTTTATATTCTTTTTTTGCTTTTTGGCACATTCAGATGCTGCCTGATTTTTATCTACTTCTGGTTTGATTTCCATTCCTTCTTGCTGCCGATATGTTTCTGCTAGTCTAAGCAGGGAAGATATCTTAGATTTAGTCTCCTTATGTTTCAAAATTTTCACTATTTGGGTCTTGTGAGGTCAGTAGATATTTATGCAGTCCCATGATTGCAGATCTATACATGTAATCAGTTTTGAGAGGGCCCATACCTCGTTCGGAATGGGGAATATATAATCTTAGTATGCAGATTTTTATAAATCATTTGATGAGCATGAAGCATCCTTTTTGTTTTCCTGTCTAATCTATCCAACACCTTTTGGGACCAATCAGTCACTCCAAAACTGTAAGTTAGGACAGGAAGAGCAAATTGGTTCATAGCCTGAACTTTATTCCTAGATGCCAACACTGTTTTCAAAATTAATTGTCTCATTTTCTGAGTTTTATTTGCATTTATTTATGTTTTACTGTTGATCCTTCATCAATTCCCAAATATATATACACTTTCCCTTACTCCAGTTCTTTTATATCACATTCTTGTCCCAAACTGATGGTTTCTTGGTTCTGCAACTTTCCTGCTTTAACGGTTGCTTTTGCACATTTATCAAGACCAAAGGACATTCTTATACCATCTGAAAAAGTTTTGACTACTTGCAGAGTTGTTTTCCGTTCCTCATCTGATGAGCTATACAGTTTTAAATCACTGACAAAGAAAAGATGAGAAGTCTTTACACTTTGTTGTTTTCTGAGAGCCAAATTATAGCCATGACCTAATCTGTTAAGCAGACAGCTTAATGGGTTACAGGCAAGGTAAAGGAGCAGTGATGACAGAGAGTCACCCTGGAATATCCCGCTTGGATTTTCATCCCTGGAATAATAATTTGTCCTTTATCATGGCTTAACTGCAAAGTGTTTTGCCACTGTTTCATGGTCACTGCGATGCAGTTTATCAGTGTAGGGTGTTTCTTACACATTTGTAAGCACACTTTTATCCATGAATGTGGGATACTGTCAAATGCTTTATTTAGTCAATCCATGCCATACTTAGATTCTTCCCCTTTTTATAGTTCTCCACTATGACTTTATTTAACAATAAATTACTCTTTGTGCCAGATGACTTTTTATTACCCTTTTGTTCTATTGCCATAACTGACTTTTCTTCTAAATGAGTGTAAACTTTGTTGGCATCAAATCCAGTGTATAGTTTATACGTTATCAGAAGGCAAGTTATTGGTCTACAGTTTTAGGGTAGCTTTCAGGTTCTCTCTTAAGTAGGAGCATTATTTTTCTTGTTGTTAGCCAGGCTGGTGTCTGTTCGGGGTGTGCATATAAACAGTTCTTACTCATGGCTAAGTGTTCATGAAAAGATGTTAATAATTTTAGCCAGAAGTTAGAAAGTGTATCTAGGACTGGGGTTTTATAATTAGAGGCTTTTTCTTAACTTTGTTTCAATCTCTCTGGCCATTACTTCATCCCATTTCATATCCTGTACAGTTGAACTTCTTATTCTTTCTTTTACTTCTTCTATCCATTTAACATCTTTATTATGTTCCACAGGATCTTCATGAATATTTCTCCAAAATGTATATAGTTCTTCTTTTTTTGGTGGTCTTTCAATTCCTTTTACTTCTTCATAAAACTTTTTTGGGTCATCAATAAATTGCTTATTTGGTACTTTTCCTTTATATTTATCTGTGTATTTTCTAAGGTTTTCTGCCTGTGCTGAAATTTTTAGTTTATTATTTGCGATAGTGCATGATAAATCCTGGTCCATTATATTACTGTGCATTATTTTTATCATGTCTATCTTTCTGAGTATTTTTGTTGATCTGTTCCCTCTTCTATGCTCTTTTAACAGTGACACTTCTTGGCTTAATTGTTTTATAGTTTTGTCTATTTGATACCTCCATGATGGTATTCAATTTCTCCCCGTCTTTTCCCTTACTACCCTGTGTTCTTGTGGTAGGACTTTATCTGTTATTAATTTGGCTGCACAGTAATGTATCCTATTTACTTCAATTATGTCGCATGACTATATGGACAATCTGAATTACTGTGTTTGTTTTATCAATCTTCTAACTTTTTGGGTTTTATTGACTTTCTGTAGTCTATTTCTTTCATTGATCTTAATATGTCTATCCATTTCTATTAAATCAAGCAACTCTTCTCTTAGATCATTTTCTTCTAAGCTGAAAGCACATTCATTTTTGCCATTTCCTGCGGGCATTCTATAGAAAATTGCAAAGCTTCTTCCTGTGCCATGTTCTCTTCAGTTTCACCCTGTGTCATCCATTGCTCTTTCATATGGAAACTCATTGGCCTATCACTCCATGACGATGACAGCATCAGACTTTCCACAGTTTCCTATTGTTTCTCTTGCTGTGTAGCTCCAACTGAAACTTTGTACTGGTTTCCTAAGGGAAGCTCCAAAGCATTTTCAAATGTCAACTGATTAGATGCTTCCTGCTCCACTGGTTTCCCCTTAATTTGGGTGTCTATTACTCTATCCTCTTGTGTTGTTAACTGACTCCTTACTTTTTGGACTACCCACTGTACCAAGAATGTTCATAAAGTGTCTAGCTCTGGTTATAGCTCATTGCAGTCTACAGGGTATGCAGATTTTTCCATGTTCATGTGACTTGCTTATCTTTCCAGAGTATTATTCAAAGTGTTTCTATCTTAAATGAAAGATCTTTCACACAAGCTGGGATTCCAAGACAACACTGAAAAGGCTTTCTTGTCTCCTTCTCAAAGGATTATGTTTCTGGGATTTTAACTAGACAAAGAGCTTTTCTTCCATAGGAGAAACTCTATCTGTAGCTAGATCTATTTCTAGAGTATTCCACTCAGACTTCTATGGCTTCTATGATTCTCATGGTACCCTTGGAATGACTTCACATGAAGAAGATACAGTGGTATCTGAAGTCTCATTGGTCCAAGAACTAACACCCTTTGCCTTTTCAGATCCCAGTGCTGAGGGTTGACAGAAAATAAATAACTTGGTGGAGACAACAGATAAATTGCTCAAAAAAGAACCATGACATTCGGACAAATATTAATTGAGTATATTTCTAGTTTGTCCTCCTCATGAGCAGTAGATTCTGGATCTCAAGCCAAGTGGCTTTGCCACATTGCCCTTCCATTTTGGATCCTGGATAAATAGGATGCCTAGCCTCCTCCTTACCATCATGTTATCCACTTCCAAGCTGTGCCCTATCAGTGAACCTACACTGAGTGTAGTAATTCTTAGTTCATGCTTGGCAGGTTAATTGGATTTTATGTCCAGTTTTTGATTAACAGAGTTATCCCAGATAACCCAAGCTGGGCAACTAGACACTAGCCAGTTACTACCTTATTAACCTAGGGCTTATAGGCTTTATGGTGGGTACATACTGGTCAATAAGGGCACATATACCCCTCCCACCATTAGCATTGGTCCTCTGACATAGATCAGAGTAGGTTGGGAACTAAACCTACTTATCAGCGTCAAATTGCCAGATCCATATTAGTCAAAATGACCGAATCACCTAGAGTCAATTCTTAAACCGTTAAGTGACTAACCCTTACATGGCACACAGTCTCTGCTCTGTGTTCTCCTGTCTTGAGGATACTGTGCATCAGAGCTGATGCCCAAACCATTTAGATTATACAACTCTTCCCCTTATAGGGCAACATTGAGAGTATGTGCTGCTGCTGCACACAGCTCCATTCTTGGTTGAGTTTGAGGTGGAAACTCTCAACATTTTTTGGGCAGTGGAAGAAACCCCATATAAACCCATGGAGAACATGCAAATCCCATAAAGGCACTGGCAAAAGTTCAGAATCTAACCTTGTACCTTATGCATTTGAGACAAAGACCTTAAACCATTATGTCAGTGGTAATTCTACTGTTTCCTTAATTTCATGTACTATGCAGATTGTCTCAAAGCCCTATCTCTATACTTTGTTTCCTAAAGACTGTTAGGTTCATAGATTCATTGGTTGGTACTAGGCTATCGGCCCTAGGGCCTATACAAGCCTAGCCATAACAATTCCCTTAAGAGGCATCCTATGCCTAATGTTCAAGGCATCCTTGAATCCCACTCTGATGGAACTTTTGCACATCTGCAAAACAAATAGCATCAGAAATACTTGATATAGGGAACTGAAGTTGATGGGATAAGTATGTGCCTTAGTGAACTCGCCTTCTCTGGAACAGGCTTCCCATCCATATGAAGCAGATCTCTTCCCTAACCTTGTTCAGGAGAATCCCAGATCAGTGGATGAGAAACTGGAAATACATCCTGGGTCTAGCACCTATGTCTCTAATGAACATAAGCACTTTGTAAATTTTGTCCTAGCTTATATACACCCTTTAAAATAACATCTAAGGCATATAAAACTGTAGAATACAACTGAGATGCTTGGCTAGGCTTATAAAGGATCAAGTCGCCATTAGGGTAGTATACACCTTTATGAACCTATTAGCATATATCATAATCAAATTCACCACTAAATTAAATAAATCTCCACTTATTAAACAAACCCTACAGAACATTGGGCACTCCTGCAGAATTCATGTACTCATTTCAGTTCCTTTACTTGTCTATTCATTTACCAGTGTCTTAACCCATATATTGCTTAAATATCCAGAAAAAAAAAAAACTCACAACTTACTTTGCTATTCCATATACCTAAAAAAATCTTTCCCATTTATACATGATCTGCATTGTCAAATATTTTAAATATATCACCAGCTACTATCCTCCCTTCTATCTGTCTTCTTTTCGTACTATCTGCTACTTCTTTTATTACAGTTAAATTAGTCATCACATTTTTTTAATTTCTTCCAAAAACCCTTTACCAACAAACACCCTTGCGCAATTCTTTCTCATAACATATAGTAAACCTTTTCTGCATTACTTTCAATATTATTTTGTAGTCTGTGTTGCATAACACTACTGATTTATAACTCTAATTGTATGCCTTTCACCTTTAAAAAAGTGTTATTCCTAAGCACACTTCCTTATCCCTGAGTTGTTGACCGCAGCTGTTAGCTGAGATATATAAGGATCCTGTTTTTTTTCGATTATTTAACAGATTATTGTTTTTAACAATTAATATATAGCACTTTTATTGTCTGCTTTTTAGTCTTTGAGTGTATTTTATTGCTATTAACTAATCTGCACAAGTAACTGATTTGCCTGCAGTTAAAAGCATTCTGTATCTTTACAAATCTTTATCTGTTTATGGCTTTCTCTAGTGCTACTGTCTGTAGGCTATTGTCCCCACTCTCCCTCCCAGTTGGTGTTTTGCTCTTATACTTGGTGGCTTTGCAGTTGCCCGCCCCTACTGTAAATCTGATCTGTGACACTCCTCCCAGTCTAGTGTCATTAGCTCATTCTACCTAGTACAGAGAGAACATTTGATAAGGCCTTCTGTTTCTCTTTTTTCCCTTTCAAAAAAATAAAAAAAAAACTTTTTTTTTTTTGCCTGAACCTCCTTGTGTTCTGACTGTGCTTCTCAAACATTTTGGAAATACAGAGTATATTTCAGAGCATTTATTATAACTGTAATTGCCTTAATTTTGCTACAACTCAAGTGCTCTAGGTTGCACTGCATCTGAAGTGCTTGTGTGTTTTAGCTGCTTTTCTGTATATATAGACTTCTCTGTTTCTTTAACTAAATAAGCTCTGCAAAGTTGTTTTATTGCATTCCTGCCTGTATTTCAGAGTTTTTGCACTTTTAAAGTTAGTTTTTGCTTAGTTTAACTGGTAGGCTACACACTCAGGTGCGCTAGCCAAATTAAAGCATTTACTGTATTTCTGTACCTAATTTCTGCTACTTTGTAAAATAAAAAAAAAAAATCCTTGTTTCCCGCCTTTACTGAACTAGAATAGTCCAGTCTTCAGATATTGCTGATCTCTGGGCTGTGTCATAGTTCCTGTGTTGCCCATATCCTTATTTGGATAGGAGCAAGCTTCTTTGCTCACCAGTGAGAGTGGGGAGCTCTGAGCAGCCTATCTGTCCCTTGAGGAGTGGTTCCAGCCCAGTGACCTGTAGCTTATTGGCCGTTTTGGGCCATTTCCAATCTCTTTCTAACCCCCTGCTTTAAAGCCAGCTTTAGCATGCTTTTGCGCTTGTAATTTAAAATTTGTCCTGTTTGTTGCATTTACCTGTTGAGGCTACACACTCAAGTGCGCTAGCCTGTGTTACATATTTATTGCATTTTTCTGCTGTTTGTTGCAAAAAAGAAAAAAAAAAACAAAAACAAAAACATTATCCTTGTTTCCCATCTTTCTTGACCTAGAGTAGTCCAAATACAGGCTTTGCTGTATTCTGGACTTTTGGAAAGTTCCTGTGTTGCCCATTTCCTTTCTTGGATAAAGGGAGGCTTCTTTGAACACCAGTGGCAGTGGGGAGTTTAGAGCAGCCTATCTATTCATGGAGGAGTGTTTCTAGCACAAGAATCTGGTAGTCTATTGCTGTTTTGGGCCAATTTCTAGCTCTTTCAAGTCCCCCTGTATAAAACCTGCATTGGCACGGTTTGTGCGCTTGTTACTACTCAGCCAAGCTCCTCTTGGTTCTGCAGAGTGGTGCTAGCAGCAGAGAGGCTAAAAGAGTGATTGCTAACCTGATAAAAGTGTTTTTTTCCTGCTACTACCTGGGTGACTGTCCGATCTAGCTAAACTGCAAGTATTTCTGCTTCTTGAACTGTTTTAAACTGTTTAAAGTTGTTTTTGCACCTGCACTTTTAAAGTTTGCCCTGTTTGTTGCATTTACCTGTTGAGGCTAATCACTCAAGTGCACTAGCCTGTGTTACATATTTATTGCACTGTCCTGCTGTTTGTTGCAGAAAAGAAAAAAAAAATCCATGTTTCCCATCTTTCCAGACCTAGAGTAGTCCAAATACAGGCTTTGCTGTATTCTGAACTTTTGGAAAGTTCCTGTGTTGCCCATTTCCTTTCTTGGATAAAGGGAGGCTTCTTTGTTCACCAGTGGCAGTGGGGAGCTTGGAGCAGCCTATCTATCCCTGGAGAAGTGTTCCCAGCACAAGAATCTGGTAGTATATTGGCTGTTTTGGGCCAGTTTCTAGCTCTTTCAAGTCCCCCTGTATAAAACCCGCTTTGGCACGTTTTTTGTGCTTGTTACTACTCAGCCAAGCTCCTTGTGATCCTGCAGAGTGGTGCTAGCAGCAGAGAGGCTAAAAGAGCGACTGCTAACCTGATAAAAGTGTTTGTTTTCCTGCTGCTACCTGGGCGACTGTCCAATCTAGCTAAACTGCAAGTATTTCTGCTTCTTGAACTGTTATAAACTGTTTAAAGTTGTTTTGCACCTGCACTTTTAAAGTTTGTCCTGTTTGTTGCATTTACCTGTTGAGGCTAATCACTCAAGTGCACTAGCCTGTGTTACATATTTATTGCATTTTCCTGCTGTTTGTTGCAAAAAAGAAAAAAATTATCCTTGTTTCCCATCTTTCCTGACCTAGAGTAGTCCAAATACAGGCTTTGCTATATTCTGGACTTTTGGAAAGTTCCTGTGTTGCCCATTTCCTTTCCTGGATAAAGGGAGGCTTCTTTGTTCACCAGTGGCAGTGGGGAGCTTGGAGCAGCCTATCTATCCCTGGAGAAGTGTTCCCAGCACAAGAATCTGGTAGTATATTGGCTGTTTTGGGCCAGTTTCTAGCTCTTTCAAGTCCCCCTGTATAAAACCCGCTTTGGCACGTTTTTTGTGCTTGTTACTACTCAGCCAAGCTCCTTGTGATCCTGCAGAGTGGTGCTAGCAGCAGAGAGGCTAAAAGAGCGACTGCTAACCTGATAAAAGTGTTTGTTTTCCTGCTGCTACCTGGGCGACTGTCCGATCTAGCTAAACTGCAAGTATTTCTGCTTCTTGAACTGTTATAAACTGTTTAAAGTTGTTTTTGCACCTGCACTTTTAAAGTTTGTCCTGTTTGTTGCATTTACCTGTTGAGGCTAATCACTCAAGTGCACTAGCCTGTGTTACATATTTATTGCATTTTCCTGCTGTTTGTTGCAAAAAAGAAAAAAATTATCCTTGTTTCCCATCTTTCCTGACCTAGAGTAGTCCAAATACAGGCTTTGCTATATTCTGGACTTTTGGAAAGTTCCTGTGTTGCCCATTTCCTTTCCTGGATAAAGGGAGGCTTCTTTGTTCACCAGTGGCAGTGGGGAGCTTGGAGCAGCCTATCTATCCCTGGAGGAGTGTTCCCAGCACAAGAATCTGGTAGTCTATTGGCCATTTTGGGCCAATTTCTAGCTCTTTCAAGTCCCCCTGTATAAAACCCACTTTAGCGTGGCATTGCGAGATTTTGCGCATAGCACAGCATCAGGCAGCGCCGCGTAATTGGGTTTAAACCATTCTCAGCTCCACAAAGTCTGCTCTTCACTTTTTCCCTTAGAACTGATCCAGTTCTCATAATAAACACCCTATTCCCACTCTAAAGCCTGGCACTTGCTCACTAAAGCAATTATATAAGTCAGCACTAAAAAATTAAAAGCACTACACCCTCACAAACTCCCCTTGAGTACTTTGTTCCCCATTGGCCTTTTTTTTCAATTATAAAGGAATTCCCAATACTATTCTAGCATGTCCAAAGGTCAGTTGTCAATCTCCTCTCTGGTCCAGCTGGTGAATTTGGGACTCTTGAAGCAATGTTACAACTGCCTCATGTACACAGACAACCCTCTCCTGCTCCCAACAAATTCCAACACATGTGAGAGATGCAACCATATAGCCAAACTGGAGGCTAGGCTCTCTCAACTCAGTACTGGCATAACCAGTCAGGAGGAGAAGGAAACCACACTCACTACAATTCCAGTCTCACATAGACCTACCACGACAGCAAACCAAACACATAAACACACAAAAACATACTCAGAGGCTCTAAATAAAAATCTGCCTAAGCAGCAGAGACCTTCAAAGCAGGCACCCAAGCAACCGCTACCCCAAAACAAAACACGTGCAACACATAGCTCACAAAGACAGTGTGCCAAACAGTCACAGCCCTTAAGGCTAAACAACACACCTGATACACTTGTAATAGGTGACTCTATTGTCAGGCACACTGATGCCCCGCTCACCAGGCTGAGCAAGGAGAAGGTCACGGTGAGCTGCCTGTCGGGTGCTAGGATATGCCACATAACACAAGCACTCAGGTCACTCCAAGGCAAGTACAAATATGACTCAGTCATTGTCCATGCTGGTGTGAATGACCTGAGACGTACCTCCCTGAACTACATGAAAAGAGACATAGAAGAGCTCTCTGAGCATGTAGCCCAGGCCGGTATGACCCTGACCTTGAGTAGCATCTTACCCTCACCAAGAATGATGCCACAATATGAAGACAAGATGATCAATTTCAAAAACTGGCTTAAGTATTGGTGTCATTCAAAGGGGATCCAATGCCTGTCTGCCTGGGATGACATGCTCGACAAGCCACGATGCTTCGCTAGGGACGGCTTGCACCTGTCACCCCTGGGCTTTCGAATATTGGCAAAGGCTCTTGCCACCCCCATAGTGCCTTTTTTAGGCAAGGCTCAAAAGACAAACCCACCTCCATAGGTATCACAAGGGATAAGAAACTAAGAGTAATGCTACTCAACGCCAGAAGTCTAAACCTCAAAATGCACACACTCAAAACTCTCCTTAGCATGGAGAACATTGATATCTGTGCAGTAACAGAAATCTGGCTCAAGGATCCCGAGAGCACCCCAGCACTACCAGGTTATACCTCATACCATGTTTTTTGGCCCCAAAACTTGGACCGAACCACAAAAGGAGGGGGAGTATCAATATTCATCAAAGATACCCACACCTCCAGGTTGGTGGCACAGCATGAAGCATCAGAGACTATCCATGTGCAACTAACAGTGGGTAAAACTGCCTTCCAGTTTATAGCCTACTACAGACCACCCTCCCAAACCCAGGAACCTCACTTGTCCTTCCTGAGAACACTGGGAAATATGAAGGTCTCTCCAAACACCATTATATTGGGTGACTTCAACTACCCTAACATAGACTGGGAGCATTACTCTAGCTCCAACACCCTAGCCCAAAGGTTCCTAGAATTTATAAACTCAAATGCTATGGAACAACTTGTTGCCACTCCCACAAGAGGGGAAAACATACTGGACCTGATCGTCACCAACATGGGGACTCTATGCTCCAGACCAGAAGTGTATTCCTCGCTGGTAAGATCAGACCATAAACTAATCTCACTAGATATTTACATCCCGACCCCACCCCCTGCCCAGAAAACCACAGTGAAAAACTTCTCTAAAGCAAATTTCACACTCCTCAAAATCGAGGTGGCATCCTTCAAAGCCCCCGGGACTGTGGAAAATATGGCCCAGACCACAGAGTCTTTTATAAACGCATTCTATGAACACCTTCAGGAATGCATGGATCATGCAATCCCAAATAAAACCAAGACCCAATCCTCCAAAGTTAGGCGTCCTGTCTGGTGGACCCCAGCCATAAACAAACTATACAATAGAAGGAGGAAGCTACTACATGATAGAGCAAAATCCCAAATAGGGAACGCATCTCTGATCAGTATTAGCAAAAAACTACGGGCACACATAAAATCGTCTGAGGCCAGCTTTGAGAGAAAAATTGCACAGGACACTAAGTATAATCACAAGGCTTTCTTTAGTTATGTTAGAAACCTGGGTGGGAATTCCCAGATATGCTCAGAATTAGTCCAAAATGACAAAAAATACACCGAACCCACAGACATTGCCAACATCCTAGCTGACAGGTTCAGCGCAATCTTCTCCCTCCCTTCCCCACCAAAAGGGCAAATATCTATCCCAGCAGAGTGCTGCCCCCCTGACATCTCAGATGCTCAGGTAAGAGCCGCCCTCTCCAAAGCAAAAAACACAGCATCAATGGGACCAGACGGTGTCCCGGGCTGCATCCTACATGAACTCCAAGAAGAACTAAACCCAAACATAAAACTACTGTTCAGTCTCAGCCTTACTACAGGATATGTACCCAAAGAGTGGCGTACAGCAACAGTGGTCCCTCTCCACAAAGGTGGTGCCTCAATGGATCCTGGAAACTATCGCCCCATAACCCTGACTAGCTTGGTCTGCAAAGCTATGGAAAGGATCATCATGGACCTCATAAATAAAGATATTAAGGACCTACAGACACTGGATCCTACCCAGTTTGGCTTTGTTAAGGGCAGATCCTGCCTCTTAAACCTGGTCGATTTCTTTGAAACAGTCACCAAGGCCATTGACGAGGGGAAGGTGGTCCACACAGCCTACCTGGACCTTGCAAAAGCCTTCGATACAATACCCCACTCAGCATTATAGATAAGCTCACCCGCTTAAATATAAACCCGTATGTCACTAGATGGTTTGCAAACTGGCTCAAGGACAGAACCCACATGTTTAGAATTGCTGGAGCCATGTCAGACTCCAAACAAGTTGCAAGTGGCATCCCACAAGACTCAGTCCTGGGACATCCCTTGTTCAGTATATATTTCTCGGAGGTACAGGCTAACATGGAAGGACTGTGGCTGACCAAGTTCACAGATGACTGCAAACTGGGTACCATAATCGACTCTCCAGCCGACACAAGCATCCTACAAAACGGCCTCATAGAAACAGACAACTGGTGCCAGAGCCATGGCCTCAAGCTAAACGCCAAAAAGTGTACAGTCATCCACTTTGGCAAAAACAAAGTGCCCAGAAATTACCACATAGGTGGTAATCCATTAAGTACAGAAGAAGTAATTAGGGACCTGGGGACCCAAGTTGATAGCAATCTCTCATTTGACAACCACATGGCCAAAGTGGTTAGAAAAACATTTTATATAGCCCACCTAATCATGAAGCGATTCACATCTAGATCATTGGAGGTCATCGTGCCTCTTTACTCATCCCTCATCAGGCCCATAATTGAGTACAATGCCCCTTTTGGGATGTACCTTACCAGACACCTGCAGCAACTGGAAAGACCCCAAAAGTACCT
This sequence comes from Protopterus annectens, assembly GCF_019279795.1. Taxonomy (NCBI): domain Eukaryota; kingdom Metazoa; phylum Chordata; order Ceratodontiformes; family Protopteridae; genus Protopterus; species Protopterus annectens. Next base: position 1,692,091,688 of record NC_056726.1, read on the forward strand.
CACCAAGAGGATCAAAGGGCTCAAACAGATGCCATATGCTGCCCGGTTAAAGAAACTCCAGCTCTACTCAGTGGCATACTGCCTGCTCAGAGGTGATCTTTGCCTGATGTATAAAGCCATATCTAACCCGGAATTAATGGACATGCTGCACCTCAGAAAATCCAAATCCCATCGAGCTACAGGCTCGAGAGACTTGAACCTCAGCACTGAAATAAATAGGACATGCTGGAGGGACAGATTCATAACCCAGAGGCTCCCTTCACTCTGGAATAAAATCCCAGTCCAGGTTAGGCAGAGTCCCTCATTGACTCTCTTCAAGAGGAATCTTGATGAGTGGATGGGATATAGTAAGTTTACCCCGGGTATCACTTCTGTGTCACTGTTAGACAGAGGCACAGTAAACTAACCTCGAAAAAGGGCATAGCAAAATTCATTTAAAATGGGTGGCGAAAGCCAAACAAACTCTGGCTAGGCTTATAAATGCCCTAGGGCAGATAGCCTAGTATGAACCTATGAACCTATGAACCTATAAATATCATTCCTAAAAACATACTTCTTGGTTTATCACTTATAAAATTCACAGCATTATCTGTCTTCAGTATCATTCATATCATCCCAGTCTTTTCACATCTTTCAAGTCTTCCATTATTACCCCTTCCACTAACATGTCCCTTTTATCTTCTTCTACACTTTGTACCAAACAGTCATCCTTTGTCTTCCCTTTCTTTCAATATACATATGTTTATATGATCTACCACACCCTTCATTATTTTGGTATGATTCTGCAGTAAGATCTACATTCATTTCTACCTCTAACATAAGACATTCTTTGTTCTTTTGCCTAAATATAGTGTCCATTCTTCATTTTTAACAGATATATTTGTCTTGAAATTACATATTTTGTCTTCATATTATTTATTTTTCTTATACACTGCATGTTTCTTCCACCTACTATTTTCTCATATTCCTTTACTTTTCCTATATTTATCGCTTTACCAATTTTAAGCCACTTATACTTCTTGATATATATTATCCAGGGCTGAGACTGAAATGGGTCCCATGGGATCAGTGCTCGAGCCTGGTTAACAAATTCAAAATAAAATAAAATAAAAATAATTTACTCTTTTCATTCTACTGTTTCCACCTTTTTATCCGTACTTTATAAAAAAGACTAATACCCATAGTTACATTTAAGCTCCAAAAATATTTTCTCTTTCCTTTATCACTGCACTTAATTCATTTCATATTCCTGTATATATATATATATATATATATATATATATATATATATATATATATATATATATATATATATTTATATGTACAAGTATGACTCTATCACTGTCCATGTGGGTACAAATGACCTGAGACGTATCTCCCTGGACTACATGAAATGAGATATGAAGAAGCTCTTGGATTATGTGGCCCAGGCAGGTATGACCCTAGCCCTGAGCAGCATCCTACTGTCACCCAGAATGATACCACAGTACAAACAGAAAATGATTGACTTCAACAAATGGCTAATTTTCTGGCGTCATTCTAGGGGGATCCAGTATCTGTCTGCTTGGGGTGACATGACTGACAGACCCCGATGCTTTGCCAGAGATGGCCTTCATCTGTCACCACTGAGTTTCTGGATACTGGCTAAGGCTCTTGCCACGCCTATAGTGCCTTTTTTAGGCAATGTTCCAAAGACCAAATTACCACCATAACAGCTATAAATAAATGCAATCTGAGAGTCATGCTGCTCAAGGCTAGAAGTCTAAACCTCAAGATGCACTTGCTCAAAGCACTCCTCAAAATGGAGAACATAGAAATTTGTGCTCTAACAAAGACCTGGTTTAAAGCAGCAGAAAGCAGCCCTGCACTACCAGGCTATAACTCATTCCACACCTTTCAGTCCCAGAACATTGGCCAAAGCTTCAAAGGCAGTGGTGTCTCCATATTCATAAAGGATATGCACACTTTCAGACTAGTAGCCCAGCATACCGCAACTGAGATACTTCAGGTACAACTAACATTGGGTAAGATGGCAATTCAGGTCCAAGCCTGCTATAGGTCCCCAACCATGTCCCAAGACTCTCACTCCATGTTCCTAATCACCCTGGAAACTATTAGGGTCGAACCTAACAGTCTTAAACTGGGTGACTTCAGCTACCCCTTCATCAAGTGGGAAAGTTACTCATGCACCAATACACTGGACCAACACTTCCTGGAATTCATCAGTTCCAATGCCCCGGACCAGCTCATTCTTACCCACACTAGAGGAAGCAACATCCTTGACCTGGTTATTACTAACATGGGCAGCTGATGCTCTACACCAGTAGGCAACTCCTCCCTGGTTAGATCCGACTACAAACTAATCGCCATGGGAATCCACATCTCACCCACACAACCAGCAAAGGTAACCACCATAAAAAACTTCTCCAAAGCTGACTTTGGGCTTCTAAAAACAGAGGTGGCTGACATCACAACACCCATGCCAATGAAAAATAGATGCATGACTACCAAATCATACACCAATGCACTGTATGAACACATACATAAATGGATGGAACTAGCCATACCCAACAGAACCAAGACACTCTCCTCCATAAAAGAAGCCACTCTGGTGGTCCCCTGCAATTACTAAACTCTACAACAGAAGGAAGAAACTGCTGCAGAAAAAGGTGAAGTTATAAGGCTGGAAAAACCCCCTTCTTAGCCTCAACACAAAGTTGAGATCCCTCATTAGAATGTCTAAAGCCAGCTATGAAGGCAGAAGTGTGGCAGACACAAAAACATCCACAAAGCCTTCTATAGTTATATCAAGAATCTCTATGGCAATACCCAGGTTTGCTCTGAGTTACTGCATAATGTTACCTCCTATATGGATCTAACAGATATTGCTAACATACTGGCCGACACATTCAGTGCCAACTTTATCCGTCTCTCCCCCCTAAAGGACCAATCACAATACTGGAGGTATGCCAGACACCCATCATTACTGCAGCACAGGTTAAAGCTACATTGTCCAAGGCCACGAATGCAGCTTCCATGAGACCCAACAATATAACTTGATGTGTTCTACATGAACTTGCACCACATCTGTGTGCCCTGTTCAATCGCAGGCTCACCGCAGGCTTCGTCCCTACAGAATGGTGCACTGCTACAGTCATCCCTCTCCATAAAGGAGGAGTGACTACAGACCCTGGAAATTACTGTCCCATTAGCCTGACGAGTCTGATATTTAAGGCTATGGAGTGCATCATTATGGACCTAATTAACAAGGATATAGGGAATCTCCAAACTCTAGATCCCACGCAATTTGGTTTTGTGAAAGGTAGATCATGTCTGCTCAACCTGGTTGCCTTCTTTGAGTCAGTCACCAGAGCTGTGGATGAGGGCAAGGCAGTTCATACAGCCTACCTCGATCTGGCTAAGGTCTTTGATACCATTCTCCACTCAGGAATTATTGATAAACTCACCAAACTAGGCATCAACCCCTATATCACAGGGTGGGTTGCAAATTGGCTCACAGATAGAACCCACAGTGTGAAAGTAGTGGACTCCAAGTCAGACTGCCAACCAGTCATGAGTGGAGTCCAAGAGAGATCGGTCCTGGTTCCTCTCCTGTTTGGCACCTACTTCTCAGAAGTCCAGGCCAACGCAGAGCAACTCTGGCTGACCAAGTTCGCAGATGACTGCAAGCTGGGAGCCATTATTAATTCCTCAAGCGAAGTAGACATCCTACAGAAAGGCCTCACTAAGAAGATCATGGCCTTGAGCTGAATGCCAAAAAATGCATCATCATCCCCAATGGGAAAAATTCATTTCCCACTAATTAACATATCAATGGGAGCCCACTGAACACTGAAGGCGTTATAAGAGATCTGGGGACACAGGTTGACGGCAACCTCTCTTTCAACCACCACATTGCCAGTGTGGTCAGAAAGTCCTTCTATGTGGCACATCTCATTACCAAGGGTTTTGCATGCAGGAAGAAAAAGGTCATCATCTCTTTCTACTCTTCCATCATTAGGCCAATCATCAAGTATAATGCCCCATTTGGCATGTACTTCATTAGACACATGCAACAGCTGGAAAGGCCACAAAAGTACCTCACAAAGAAGATCCTGGGCCTTATAAACATGTTCTACACATACAGATTAAAAAAACTCCAGCTATTGTCTGTCTCATATCATCTACTAAGAAGTAATCTTTGCTTGACTTACAAAGCATTGTCTGACCCAGCTCTGTTAGAAATGCTACATCTAAAGAAATTCAAATTGGTCCACACCACATGCTCGAGAGACTTCAACCTCATTACCACAATCAACAGAACATGCTGAATGGACAGGTTCATAACCCAGAGACTGCCCATGCTCTGGAATAGACTTCCCATACATATCAAGCAGAGCAGCTCACTGGCTGATGAAAGCTAATTGTATGACAAAACATCTGGTTTATTTGGCTGCTTGCTCAGTGTGTCCCTCTTTCTATGTGGGCATGACTAATCGCTTACTTAGAGAGAGGGTTAGGGAACACTTAGCTGCTATTAAAAATAAGGAACCTGAAAGGAGTGCCTTGGCTAAACACATTATACATAAGGACATAACACATTCTTTCTCCTTTAAAATAGTTGAATGTATAATAGAAAGTCCAAGATTAGGGGATGTAAGAACTAAAACTGAGCAAAGTGAACTTAAATGGATCATTGAACTCCAAGCAGAAAAGGAACCAGAGTTGAATGATAGAACATCAATTAAACCACATTTAAAAGCTAGACACTTATGAAATAAGTGATTTTTATTAGAATATGTTTTTATGTCAATGAGTGTTTTATAGGGGTTCTGTATAAAGATATTTACTGTTGAATTTGGTTAATTTATTTTGATTGTAATTTATTATTTGTTAATTGAATAATTGTTAAGCATAGGTATATAAGGAAGTGATGTGGTGATTGTTTCATGGTCTGAAGAAGCATCTTGATAGATGTGAAAGTGCTAACCTATGTATTAAACATTTTATTCCTGCTGTGTTTTGCCACTTTGTTTATTTTATTGAATTGATATACTGCACTAATGTTAATTTGTACAGAAGAAGAGCATAGGACAGTTATAAAGTGCATAAAAAACTATATAATTTACTAATAGACTCCATGGATGTTTCATGTGGAAAATTTCAGAAAACAACTGGGTTTATTTATTGGTTAGAAGTCTGAGCAAATGTTATTGCTAGTTACAATGTGATATTTTATACTGCAGTACCTGTAATGCTTAGCTGCAAGTTGTATTATTCTGTGTTATTTTAAGTTATTACAACTGAACTCTGGCTAAACATTCATTTGTCAAACACCATTCAACAAGGAGATTCACTATAGATGGAATGCATTCAGCTTGGTTGTGCTCCTGCACAGAACCTGGATAATCTTAGCACCTCCAAACATAAAAAAAAAACTATTATCCTTTTCTAAAATAATCATACACACTCATAACTCAAACTGTAGGTTCTTATAAACATTCTCTTTTCTACTTGTGTACTATACCCAACATGTGAATTTCTGCCTCCTGTATTTGTGTATATCATATATATGGCATTTGTTTCTAATTTTTGTTCATGCCTGTGTATGTTTTTGGAAAAAAAAATGTGAATTTCTCAAACAGACTTTGGTTTGCCTAAAAATTGTTTCTAATGTGTTATATTTTAATATGTAAACATGGGTTTTGCCCACTCAGACTATCCCAGTCAACAAACGAAAATAAATAAGTCAGAGTGACATTTCATAAGCTATTCACTTATTTAGCAAGGAGCATGACACAATTCACTGTTTAGTTTTTGGCCTCATGATAGAAAACATATCTGCATTAGCACTACTCAGTGTCTAGCCAGTCTATTACAGAAAAAAAATATTTAATAAAGTGCTAAAAAAAGAACCATGACATTCAGACAAGTATTAATTGAATATATTACACACCCTAACTTTATATATACCTCCAACTGCTTGAGATTGCCTCCTATTGTGCTGAAATAAGTCACCTTGCCTCTGGGAGTTTCATACTGCATTCCAAAAGCCTTTGTTGTTTGTTCATCTGCAAATTATGCTTGTCCTTTGTTTTCCCTATGCATGATATCTTATGCTGTGGCTATGTGAAGCTGAGCTCATCTATTCCCTAGTTTAAGCAAAACCTAGAGCAGTGGATGAGGAATAGGAAATTTATACCTGGCCTGGCACCCATGTCCCTTATGGACAGGGGTATCTTATAAATGTCCAGTTCTCATTGCCCTATTCAGATACAGGACATCATTGTTCTTTCAGGAAAACTTGACTAGGCTTAGAAATCCCTTCCCGAGGTCATCAGGCTGGTAACAATGTATGAATCTATGTGGAAATCCTCAAGCATACATATTTAAAAAGTACACTTTAGTCTGCCTACATAGCATGAGAAAACAAAATATAAAACCTATTGGCCTTTCTTTAGGATTAATGGATTCGGGAGACTGATATAGTAATGTTTATATGAGAATATACAATATTTAAGCTGATTTAACACCTACTCTTTATTTAGTAATATATGCAGGTATAATCATGATTAGTGATTTTATACATCAGGACTTCATCAACTCTAACTGTGTGTCAGTGGCACAACAGCAGGTGCTACACGCCTGAGTGTGCTGTCCCATTGGATAAGTATCCAAAGATGTTCCCCTCAAGTAACACACCCAGCTTTGGTGCATAAGGCTGTGAGTTCTGTTCCCACAATAGATGGATTGATTACTGAGTACATGTTAAGAGGGGGTGCTGTACTCCTGAGTGTGCTGTCCCACTGGATAAGATATCAAAGCATGGCCCCATCTGCTTGAGACAGGGGAAGCTCAGATGGATGAAAAAGATCCCATGGCACTTAGCAAAAAAAGTAGGGAAATGTATTTTTGCCAATGCCAAATTTCCTCTATAAGTAGAAATACCACCACAGATCTGTCCTGAAAAGAGGCTACTTGCTTATTGGGCCTGATCCAGTCAAGAAAGATAAATTAAATAAAAAAAATCTTATTAAACTTACTGTAAAAAGGAGCTTTAAAGGATAATTTCCAAAAGATACACCTTTGTATATATTAGGGGAGAGGTGTGATTCAGTGATGTCACAGATTCAAAGATTCATGCAACTACTTGTGTTTTTTCATGTCACGCTAGCTTTTTCTTTGCCCAAACCATGATCACAACGGTTGCATAGCTCCATTAAAGCACCAGGCTGGCTCAAATGGTGGGTACACTCATGGGACTGGTTTTCAGTTGTTGGCATCCACCATCTACTGTTTGGAGTCTTCACCACTCATTCTCTTTCTGTTGTCACACAAAGGCCACACATCACTTGATCTTAAGAGCAATGCTTTAAATGTGGTGATTTGAGCTTAAGGGTACTGTTTTAAATGTTATTTTCTGATATCTACTGCATATCATATATTAAATGCTTTTTCCCTAGTCAGAATATAGATTGAAAAGGTTGATACTCTGGAAACACCCACTATCATTAATAACTAGAAAAAAAGTAGAGCAGGGCAGATTAGCAACACATTAGTAGCCGAAATGAAAAATGTACTGATCCTGAAACTACTGCATGTTCTGATTTCAATAGGCTCAGTACCATATGTGTCTGCATTTTACTAGTTAATTAGACAAATATGTGAAATGTGGTACTCTCTACCTATATCTTTCATTTCCCAAATATGCTAGCACTTAGAATCATGTTTTAGCTTTCATTATAAAGGTAGTTTTAGACATAGAGAACATCAAACAGATAAAATAAGTACAAGCTCACATCTGAATGAAAAAATAACAACCATGTATAGTATCCCTTCACCAAATGAGTGATGTATCCCCTCTGTGGAATTGATAAAGCCAGCAAGGAGGAGGGTGACCCAAAATGAATCAGACATGAGACCTGGCTCCATTTGAAAATGTGCCTTTGTTTGTTGCTGATCTAAAGTACAAAGCAAATATTAAAACGGAATAAAATTAAATTAAACATAATTAATGAAATATTGAACAAAAGAAATAAATCAAATGAATAAAGATATATTGAAATAAAACATTGAAAATATAGAAGTAATAATGTTTAACTATATTTTATTCCAAGTAATGAAGTATTTTAATAAATTAAAATGGTTGGAAAAAGTCACACCAGTCCCAGTTTGGATTAGCAATAACTGTTCTAGGATATATCTCTCTTTTTATATATATTGTGAAGGCTGCCAGCTGAGCTAGCTGGAATTTTGTAAATAATTCCATGTTATTTCTGAATAGTAATATGGTCTGTATGCGTATCTTACAAATGTAAGAAAACTATATGTTATGCATTGAGCTTCAAGAATGTAACCACAGTGTACCCTACTGGAAAAGAACAGAAATATATATACATGTGCAAATGTATATTTTCATGGTAGAAGTTGGAATATACAGAGTTAACTTGTAAAACTCTGAGAAAATAAGTTAAACTTGTTTACGACTGTGCTATAAAGTTAGTTAATGCAAAACCACAGGCTGTCTACAGCTAGAGGATTCTTTCTATTATCTGGAAACAGAAATAATCATGTTTCAATGGTAAAAGTATTTAACTGTTTTACAACTTCCAGTTCCAGGCAAAACTTCTAAGAGATAAGTATTTTTGACACAGAGCTGTCAAATAGTGATGTCATCCAGCTAACCCAGCAGTAATGTGTATTATTAATTTAGAAACTCTGTCTCAGAGAAATTCTGTGCATTTTGCATTTGTCTTTGGATCTGACAACATTCTCTCACCAGCATTACATTTGCCTGGCTCTGTAAGTAAGTTATTAAGAATACAATTTAACTTAGAGATAGATCAAAATATAGTAAGATCAGTCTAGATGTTTTCTGTATTTATGTGAGACTGTCCTGCAATGTTGTTATAAAATATTTCCTGTGATTTTGAGCTCTGTAGTCACTGTGTTGAGTATTGAAAATTGTCTTGTTCTTTTATTACTTATTATTAAATATATTTAAACATTTTAGTTGTGGCTGGTTTGTTTAGAGATATTTAAGGTCTTAGAGTACTTGCATGTATTTGGTGACACTTTACAGGCCACTCTTCCATAGCCTTGCTGTTGGTCACACTTACCATTTGGATAACAGAAACACTACACAGTAGAACTGGTCACCTTTGGGAAGGGCCTTAAAGTAGCTGATAAAGGGTGGTTGGTGGCAGTGATTACTACCTTATAGTCTGGGCAGAAGGGGGCATAGCTAGTAAACCTATGTAAGCCTTACTCAGGAGTGTCTGTGCATTTGTGTATAAATCAAATCTGAAAGTTTTTGTGTGTGAGCTACTTGGGGAGGAACACAAAGCACTGGTTGGATAGAGAGGTTGCAAGAGCTTTTGGCTTGACCACTCGGCTGTGCTCTTAATCCTATAGCTTTGAAAGTTGGGAGTCTTACTGGGGATCTGGAGAGAGAGGGAGAAACCAGCTCCAGACTGACTGTAATCTCTGTGTGCTCTTAAGGGAAATTGTACTTTACTGTGTGTGCACTTATCCTCTCAATGTGCATGTCCCTCTCTTGTGTTAGTGGTGAGGATTGAGGCTCCTTGATTACTGGGCTAGTGCAGGGGCATCAAATATTAATTGTTTGTCAGTGGTAGGATATCTGCATCAAATATTAATTGGTTGATAGTGACAGGATAGCCACATCACATATTAATTGGTCGATAGTAGTGAGATAGCCACATCACATATTAATTGGCTTGTAGTGATGTGGACATTGAATCCTTGTAGCTCGTATACAGTGATTACTGAAGCTACAGTGATCACTGAAGGTGTTTTTTTACTTTAAATCAGCCACACAGTGAACATTTAGACTTCATATCACAATTGTTTTATTTCTTTTGTTAGCTTACTTAAGGAGTTCAGGCAAGCATATCAGCAGAGAAGTTGGCAAGCTGACAAGGAGCCAGTTGGCTGAGATGTGCCAGGCTAAATGACTGGTGCATGCCAGCCTGACTACGGCAGACATGATTGCAGCTTTACTCACAGCTGCATCAGAGAATTGCAACCAGGAGGGCAATCAGACTGGCCGTGGAGATGTACAACATTCAGAAAATGGACAGCACAACCTTTCCACAGAGGACTTAAAAAATCCATCTGGAGTTAAAGAGACTTGAGCTAGAGGCCAAGCATTTAAAAACAGAGGCAGCAAAGAGACTGAGGTGTCTAGAAACTCAGGAAAATGAGAAACTGCTATGCCTGAAAGCTGAGGAGAAGGAGAGGCAGAGGCAACATGAAAAGGAGATGCTGACTCTTCGCCAGAGTCATGGAGGTAATGGAGAAGGGAGTAACTGAACCCCAGAAGCAACAATGGTCAGCAAATTTTTTCCACAATTTACAGAGGGGGATAATTTTTATAGTTTCATTCATATGTTTCAGGTAGTATGTAAACAGATTGATGTTGACCAAGAGCTCTGGATATGGTTTCTGACCACCTTACTCCATGGTAAAGCTGTAACTGTAATTTCCAAACTCTCTGATAATGACTGCTGAAATTCTAATTTTGTAAAGAACTGTTTGCTAGAATTAAGTTAACACCTGAAGCTTATGGGAAAACGTTTTGTGAGCATAGACACAAGGCAGACGAAAGTGTGTGTGAATATGTTGCTGAACATAAGCACTTATTTTCATAGGTGGGTGAGTGAATGTCAGGTCCCCACATTTGAAGGGCTAGCAGACATTTTGGTGAGGGAACTAGCCCTTAGCACTTTGCCTGAGGACATGAGAATCAGGTTAGCTGATAGACAATGCACTGATGTAGATGAGTTGGGGAGGAAGGGAGACCTATACCTAGCAAGCAGGCCATCACTGCACATGAAAGGGACACCCAGTGCTGCTCATGGGTCTAAGGGAACCCATGGTGGGCAGCCCACCAGAGTCTGTCAGTAGCATGGGAAGCCACTAGTTCAGGTACACATCCAGGACCTCGGGTTAAATGTTTTAAATGCAACCAGTGGGGCCATGTAGCATATAGATGAGCACAGCGGTAACGTGGGGAACAAAAGGTGGGAGAGCCAGTAAGTCAGAATGACAAAATGCCAACAGTAAGTTGTCTACAGACAAAAAGGGTACCAGACTATCACAAGAGGTTATATCCTATCTTAGTGAATGACAAAAAGAACATTGCTAAGAGATACACAACCTTTGACATAACCATTGTGAAGCCTGCAATGGTTACAGAGGAGTACTACTTGCTTGGGCTGTCTACTCCATTCAGAGCTTTAGGAGGGACCCCATTCCAAATACCTTTGGCAAAGGGTTCACCTTGAGTGGGTGGGTGGAAAAGAAAGCAAGCATGTAGGTATGTTTGAGGATTTCCCTGCAGATGTCCTGATAGGGAAAGATTTTGATAATGCAGTACCATGTGTTCATGCAGTTACACGCAGTCAGGTTTGGAGACAAGCATGTGGGTCTGTTAGCCTGGGGGGAGACCCAGACAGATTGCACACTTGCAGCCAGGACTGGTGAGGTGGTTACTTCAGGAAGGGAGCTAACCTGAAGCAGTGAGACTGAAGGTGAACCATAACTAATTGTGGGTACTGATGTTCCCTTGGACAGAGTTATTGCAAGGGCAGAGCTGAGTAGTAGTAGTAGTAGTAGTAGTAGTAGTAGTAATAGTAGTAGTAGTAGTAGCAGTAGTAGCAGTAGTAGCAGTAGTAGCAGTAGTAGTAGTAGCAGTAGTAGCAGTAATAGTAGTAGTAGTAGTAGTAGTAGTAGCAGTAGTAGTAGTAGCAGTAGTAGTAGTAGCAGTGGTGGCAGTAGTGGTGGTAGCAGCAGTGGTGGTGGTGGTGGTAGTAGCAGTGGTGGTGGTGGTAGCAGTGGTAGCAGCAGTGGTGGCAGTGGTGGCAGTGGTGGTGGTGGTAGCAGTGGTGGTGGTGGTGGTGGCAGTGGTAGCAGTGGTGGTGGCAGTGGTAGCAGTGGTGGTAGTGGTGCAGTAGCAGTGGTAGTAGTGGTAGTAGTAGTGGTAGTGCAGTGGCAGTAGTGGTAGTAGTAGTGGTAGTGCAGTGGTAGTAGTAGTAGTAGTAGTAGTAGTAGTAGTAGCAGTAGTAGCAGTAGTAGTAGTAGTAGTAGTAGTAGTAGTACCCAGGATGACATTAAGACACTGCTGTCAGAGGATGCCAGACTTCTTGTGGAAGGGGAGCTGGGAAGGGTTACAAAGAGAGAGAGAGAGAGTTGAAACAGGCTCAGCACTCAGATCCTACATTACAAGGCGTGAGAGAGGTAGCTAGTGACTCACCTGATTCTCAGGGGAAAGGGGGATCTGTATACTGAAACAAAGGGTTACTGTATAGAGAGTGGACCCCTGAGGGAAGGCTAGAGGGTGAGAGAATACAACAGTTGGTAGTGCCCAGAGCCTACCATCTGGCATTTCTAGCCATAGCCCATGATATTTCCTTTGCAGGTCATATGAGCATAAAACATACAAAGAGACATATTATGCAGAACTTCTACTGGCCTGGGATTTCCAGAGATGTAACAGGGCACTGCAGGACCTGTGAGTAGTGCCAATAGGTAGGTAAGGCAGTAGACAAGGTGAAAGCTCCTTTGATGCCTTTGCCTGTGATTGAGGAGCCATTTCAGAGGGTAGCTATGGATATTGTGCTGCCTCTGAGTACCCCAAGTTCTACAGGGAAAACGTATATCCAAGTGGTAATATATTATGCTACCAGATACCCTGAGGCAGTGGCTCTGTCCTCCATTGAGGCAAAAAAGGTGGAAAATACTTTGTTAGAGATTATCAGCAGGGTACGTTTCCCAAAAGAAATAGTGACTGACAGAGGTGCCAATTTCATGTCAGACCCACTGGCTTATCTGTGGAAGTACTTTGGGGTGTAACACCTAAAGACCACCCTTACCATCCCTAGACTAATGGTCTTGATGAGAGGTGAAGCTCTACACTGAGGACCATGCTATGGGCATTTCCAGACTAGTTTAAGAGGGACTGGGACAAATATCTCCCCCATCTGTTGTTTGTTTAGAGAGAGGATCCCCAGGAATCCACAGGTTTTCACCCTTCGAGTTGCTAAATGGGCATAGGGCGATGGGGCCTCTAGATTTAATTCAAGATATGTGGGAAGGCGAATGTGAATCCCACAAGGAGTCTATTATGGCATATGTCCTAAACCTCAGACAAGGCTCAGGAAACTCATGGGCTTGGCAGAAGGGAACCTGGCAGAAGCCCAACAGCAGAAAAATGTCTGGTATGACAGGAATACTAGAGCTAGAGATTATGCTATAGGGCAGCAGGTAATAGTTCTCATTCCTGTCAGACACAACAAGCTGCAGGCAGCTTAGGCGGGACCCTACAAGGTGGTAAAGAAGGTCAGTGATGTTAACTACATGGTAGACTGCTAGGCAGGAGGCAGGGGCACAAGTTTTACCATGTTAACATGATGAAACCTTACCATGATAAGGAGGCCCTTGTGCTGAGCATTTGCAGTGGATTGCAGGAGGAGTCTGAAGGAGATCTGCTGACAGATCGTCTCAGTGACACTCAGACTGACTCTTCAGTGGAAGGTGTAGCAATGCCCCAGCAGCTATCCCCTACCCAAGTTTGAGAAATCTGAGCAGTGCTACATGCGTTTGGGGACATGTTCACTGGGAAACCAGGATGCACCCACCAGGTGCAACACCATGCCGATACAGGACACCAAAGGCCTATTAAGTAGGCCCTTTATAGGGTGCCTGAGAGAGTCAAGCAGACTCTGAGGGAGGAGCTACAGGAAATGTTGAAACTAGGGGTAATTCATGAGTCCAGCACTACCTGGGCCTCCACAGTGGTGCTGGTACCAAGGAAGGATGGCAGCACCAGGTTATGTGTGGACTGAAGGAAAAGAAATAGTCACACAGAGGCAGATGCTTACCACATGCCTAGGACAGATGAAGCCCTAGAGCAGCTGGATGGGACTATGTATCTTATGAGCATTGATCTTACCAAGGGTTACTGGCAGGTGCCCTTGAATCCCAGTGCTAGAGAGAGGTCAGCCTTTGTGACTCATTTTGGCTTGTATGAGTTCACAAAGATGCCCTTTGGGATGAAAAATGTTCCAGTGACTTTCCAGAGGCTGGTAGATTGTATCCTAGCAGGATCAAGAAATTTTATGCTTGCTTACCTAGATGATATTACCATCTACAGCCATTCCTGGCAAGAGCACCTTCAGCATGTCAGGGAGGTGCTGGGCAGACTACAGAGGGTAGGGTTGACAATTAAGCCCAGCAAATATCAGGTGGATATGGCAGAGGTCTACTACCTAGGACTGAGTGGGGAGTGGTAAGATCAGGTCGGAACCTGCCAAACTGAAAGCCATTCAGGCATGGCCTGCACCTGTTACCAAAAAGTAGGTAAGGACATTTTTGGGTTGCAGGGTAGTACAAAACGTTTGTCCCCAGTTATAGTACCATAACTGCTCCCCTCACAGACCTGACAAGGAAAAACAGGCCATATAAGGCAGTGTGGACCCCGTCATGTGACCATGTATTCCAGATGCTTAAAGGAGCTTTCGGAGGACCCCGGGTGTTAGCCAGTCCAGATTACAGCAAAGAATGTTTTATGCAGGTTGATGCTTCAAACTATGGGTTGAACTTAGCTAGATTTCTTCAGAGGGAGAAGAGCACCCACTGCTTTATCTCAGTCATAGGCTCCAACTCAGGGAGGAATGCTATGCAGCTGTAAAAAAGGAATGTCTATTTTTTATTTATTTATTTTATTTTATTTTATTTTACATTTGTTGACCGGGCTAGTCCAACTGGATATATGTCCATTTTCAGTGGAGGCCCGGGGAGAAAAGCTCCACACTTCAGAACAGAATCAAAATAACATAGGCACATTACTAAGATTTTGCAAATTATAATAGTATATTACATTTTAGCTTATGAGTAAGGAAAAAACATTCCAAGCTACATAACACATATGGATATACATACAACAAAATATAAGGTAAGTGAAATCAAGAACTATTTGAACTTTAAAAAGGTTATACACACATTAATGTCAGTAATAAAGAATAACTAGTTTGTGTGAGTGGGAAGATTAGTGTCTGGAGACAGTGGAGGTAGTTAGTCTGGGTTTGCACAGTGGCATAGCCAGTGTGATTTCAGGTATGGTTTGAGTTTGGATTTAAATAGGGTAATTGAAGGTAAGGAGGTTAGATCAGTAGGGAGGGAGTTCCAGGTTTTACCCACTGTGTTAGAGAAAAGAGAGTCTCCAGCCAGACTGTTGATTTTACTTATCTTTACCATTAATTTATTTGATGAGCACAGGGTCTTCAGGTTATTGTAGGGGGTGATTAGATTAGTTAGTATTGGAATATTTGTAGGATGATACAGTATCCTATGGGCAATAGTTAGCTAATTTGATAGAATAAGATTGGCAACACTAACCATCCTAGTTGATTAGGCTTGTTACAATGATGGGTTCTATAGGTAGACCCAGTTGTAAATCTGGCAATATTATTGTAGGAGCTAGCCAACTTGTTCAGATTGCTTTTGCATAGTTTGGTATAGATAGGGGACACATATAGTAGGGTTGAGATTAGGTGGGTCTGGGCAATGGTGGTCCTGTCCTGGCTAGTGGGGTAAGAAAGGGTTTGATCCTATAAAGGGAACCTAGTTTGTTTACTGTTTTTATAGTGTTGTTAATATGGGGCTCGAAGGTGAGGTTGTAATCAATTAGTACTCCAAGTAGTTTTGTAGTAGAATTGGGAGATATGATTGTACCATTGCTAGATGTGACTGTGAAATTCAGTGTGGGGGCTCTGCGGGTGGGAGTAAATAGTAGCCTTTTTGTTTTGTTTGGGTTCAGGATGAGACATCGGTGAAGAAGCCAACTCTCTACTGTGCTAAATGCGTCTTGGGTTAGGGACTGAAGTTGTGATAGTGAAGAGGCTGAGCATATTAGTGTGGAATCATCCGCATATTGGATACAGGTAGCTTGGGGTAATACAGAGTGTAGGTCATTAGTAAAAATAGAAAAGAGGAGAGGACCCAATATGGAGCCATGAGGGGCACCAAGGGCAATTGGGAGGTGGGAAGACAAGTTATGCTCCCATAGTACAGCCTGTTGCCTGTTATTTAGATAGGATTGGAACCATTGTATAGCAAGTAGATCCAGTGAAAAGTTTCTAATTATGTTTATGAGTAGCTGGTGATTGACCATGTTGAAGGCTTTTGGCAGATCAATGAAGAGGGCTAAGGATAGAGTATCATTATTATGATTTTTATTAATGCAGTCGGTGAAGGAAAGCAGCACAGAAGAGGTGCTATGAAATGGTCTGAATCCATGTTGGCAGGTAGCTAGTAGGTTGTTTTCTAGGAAGTGGTTTAATAGTTACTTATGAATGCACTTCTCCATAATTTTTGCCAGTGGGGATAATATGGCTATAGGCCTATAGTTAAAAAAATCTTTGGAATTACCACCTTTATGCAGGGGGATGATATGTGAGATTTTCCAGATTACTGGAATAGTTCCTTCAGAAATAGTTCTGTTAATGAGGATGGATATGGGGTAGGCTATAGCTTTGGCTGCTTTTTGCACATATTCTGTAGGTAGTAGATCTGCAGAGAGGGTGGTGGGTTTAAGTTTCTTAATAAGGGTGCAGACAAAGGATGTAGGAACGGGTTGGAATTGAAATATTGGGGGGCTGTTAGGTATAATATTGGAAGGAGATGCAGTGTCAGGGGATAGCTTATTGGCCAAAGATTGAATGGTGTCTGTGAAGAAAGTGCTAAAAGAATTGGCAATTTGGTTAGGGCTGTGGAGACTGGAGCCTAAGGGGGTGGGTGTGATTGAGCGACCTGGATGCAAAAGTGTATTGATACCTGACCAGAATTTTTGAGGTTTATTTTGGTGGGTTTGTTGGAGGTGACAGTAAAAGTTTATTTTATCTGACAATATGGCTATTTTAATTTCATTTCTTAATTGTCTAAGTTTTAGTTGATCCACCAGGTTTTTGGTTGTACACCAACTAGCCCAGAGTTTGTTTCTATGGAGGATTTTTTGTTTGGTAGTTTTGGAGAGCCAAGGGGCTGGTTTAGACCTACTTCTTGCTATAGGATTGGGGCATGGTAGTCTAGAATGGTTAAAAATTTTGAGTTAAAGTATTTAACGGCTTTTTCTAATGGTAGGTGTTTCAGGGGTGACCAGCTGCAAGCTACGAGTTCTTTTTGAAAGCTGTCAGGGTTAAAATTTTTATTAGACCTTATTTTCTTATATATGGTTGGGTTTGGGGTGTCAGTCTTATACCTGATTAAGAAGGTGAGTGAGTGATCACTTATATCTTCTGGGAGGGTCCCTACTTTGTAAGATTGGTTTTGACTGTTTGTGAGAATCCAATCTAGGGTGCTGTCATTATTTTTATTTATTTTATTTATTTATTTACATTTGTTGACTGGGAGTGTCCGACTGGACGTCTAGCCATAGTGTGGCCCCTGCAGAAACATCAGCCTTATCTGCATGAAAGAAAATTCACTGGTTGCATCGAGCCTGCCAGCAAAATGCCAAATTACTAAGGTGGAGCTGAGGGTTGCAACCATATGATATGGCAGTGCAGCATTGCAGTGGGGTTATCAATGTGAACACGGATGGGATCTCAACACAGGGAATGGGGTAAGGTATTCCCAGATAGGCTGAATTCTCTCAAGCAATGTTTCTCAAGGGTCAGTTGAAAAACTAGCTTGAGGTTTTTTTTTTTTGGGGGGGGGGGTTGTGAAGGCTGCCAGCTCAGCTAGCTGGAATTTTGTAAATAATTCCATGTTATTTGTGAATAGTAATATGGTTTGTGTGCTTGTCTTACACAATGTAAGAAAACTGTATGTTATGTACTGAGCTTCAAGAATGTAATCACAGTGTACCCTAGTGGAAAAGAAGATAATGCATATACCTGTGCAAATGTATGTTTTCATGGTAGAAGTTGGAACTTACAGAGTTAACTTGCAAAACTCTGAGAAAATAAGATGAAGTTGTTTATGACTGTGCTATAAAGTTAATGCAAAGAGATAGGATGTCTTCAGATAGATGATTCTTTTTATTGTCTGGAAACAGAAATATTTACAAGTTTCAAAGGTAAAAGTATTTAACTGTTTTACGACTTCCAGTTCCAGGCAAAACTTCTAAGAGATAAGTATTTTTGACATAGGGGTGTCAAGTAGTGATGTCATCCAGCTAACCCAGCAATAATGTGTATTATTAATTTAAGAAATATTTCTCAGAAAAAGTCTGTGCATTTTGTGTTTGTCTTTGGATCTGACAACATCCTCTTACCAGCACTACATTTGTCTGGCTCTTTAAGTAATTTATTTAGAACATAGTTGCTCTTAAAGATAGATTGAAATATAGGAAAATCAGTCTAGATGTTTTCTGTGTTTATGTGAGACTGTCCTGCAATGTTGTTTTAAAATATTTCCTGTGATTCTGAACTCTGTTGTCACTGTGTTGAGTGTTGAGAATTGTCTTGTTCTTTTATTATTTATTTTTACATATATTTAAACATTTTAATTGTGGCTGGTTTGTTTAGAGATATTTAAGCTCTGAGAGTACTTGCATGTATTTGGTGATACTGTACAGGCCACTCTTAAATAGCCTTGCTGCTGGTCACACTTACTATTTGGATAATATTAACATTATACAGAAGAATTGGTTATCCTTTGGGAAGGGCCTTAAAGTAGCTGATAAAGGGTGGTTAGTGGCAGTGATTACTATCTTATAGTCCCGGCAGAAGGGGTATAGCTAGGAAAACTGTGCCAGCCTTCCTCAGGAGTGTCTGTGTGTTGTATATAAATCAGATTTCAAAAGTTTGTGAGTGTCAGCTACTTGGGCAGGGGCACGGAG